>NW_028277177.1:26567333-26726166 GCF_051122295.1 Plectrocnemia conspersa | reverse complement strand
AGTGAATGCAATTATCAACATCAACAACATCACATGGGAGACTGGTGGTTTCGTAATAAAATTGGGCATCAAGTGCCGTTGGCAAAAAACTTTCACCAAGTTTAAGGTTGGACCATGCTTCACGGCGCCGTTGCGCAATCGCGCTCTCGCAGATGTTGGTGAATTTTCGCCACAGACGAAATTAGAAAATCGCCTCTGCGGTTATATACAATTATAATATCTACGTTATGCAACTATCCACCCAATGTTTTTTGCGGAGAAAGCGATCCGCGCCGTCCTTTTGAATCTCGTATGGGTTTTCCAGATTCCGTTCTCAGAAGAATGAGAGAAATTCTGCCGGAGGACGCCTGTAAGGTCAATATTGTAATCCAAAGATTCGCCACGGGTGTCGGATGCCGTTATTAAATATAAACCTTTCCATAGCTTTAAGATCTTATGTATGTTGAATATTGAATGCGAGGTTAAACGAGGTTGCGTTTTTGCGTGTAATGATATTTCAAGATTTTCTTAGCTTTCACTTAATTCTCTGAACCTAATCTGAAATGCTTTTTCGAACTGTGGAGTGAAAGAAGAAAAGTTTTAAAGAAAAAGTAGGTATCGAAATAAATATTTTAAAAATGCCTTTCACTCACAACTGGATCCAGTTGTGGGTTAGAATAACTGACTCAGATTATCGTGTCGTTGATGTCAGAAAAAAATGATGTTTGCTACTTTTAAAAGATGCATTAAGTGGTACATTTAATGTGTGTTTCTATATTAAATGATATTTTCAAGTACTTAATATAAATTTATTTTCATTTAAAAATCTCAATGTGAAAATTTATTTTTATGGAACAGGTAAATTTTTCGTATAAACAAACATAAACATGACAGTGTATTGATTTTGTTAATTATGTGAAGTGAGAAGTGAAGAAAACGCATAATTTGGCTGCGCAGCGAGAACTTTTTTTGCATTATTTACGTAGATTTTAGTGCATTTATTTATTATTTATTGTAAATATGCGTTACAACTGAGTAAACACAATCAATAATTAGTAAACATCAGACTGAAATATAAGTTTATTAATTATAAACTATTATTACAGCATATAATCAATATATATATGTCACTATGCACATCAATATATTTATAAGGAAATTAAGAAAATATAATACTAGGGTTCATATGAGATTTAAACCCATGTCTTTCAGCTCTAAGTCACTGACATCTATCGTGCTAGTAATTTGTAGTATAATAATATATATATACATATATAAAATGTAAAATATATTAGTATAAGAACATATTCGTTATCATTAGAAAAGGTAAAAAAATAATTGTATAAGAATTATCAGATTTGATTTATTGAGGTTTCATATTTTAGTGAGAATTTTTTTGTATTTTTCCTTAATTAATCACATTACTACAGATTATTATTTAATTTTAATATAGATTAAACCGTTTATTTAAAAAATATTTTTTTAAGGTAGTAAAGTGGTACATATATTATATTTTTTTGCCTTTCAATACGTTCATGAATTTCGACCAATACATACAAAAATAAATAGACTGATAAATTCACATTTAGCCGGAAAAATCCGGCTTTTAAGCGAAATATCAGTAGAGAAGTATTTTTTTTTATTATTGGACATTTGATTATTATCATTATTATATTTTTCATTCGATCAGTATATCCAATATTTTTCAATAGTAAGCTTTTCAGTCAAATCTCAAAGCTTTTACGCAAAAAAATATACAATAGAATCATACCAGGTATGTTTCAATGTATGCAGATTATATAATACATAGGTATGTGAGATATCTCAGACGTCCGTAATACTAATTGCATATTATAGAGAGTTGCGCAACGTTAAAAAGCACCTAACGACTCGCGTAATTTTTCGATCATAACCGATTAATTTTCATGGGTGAAAGTGAAATTTCTAACCGACTGTTTTTTTTTCTTTATAATTTGCAATGCAAATGCGCGAGAAACGGCCTTGAAAGATGTTACGCAAAATGGCATAATGTAGCAATTAAGAAAATTCTTAAAACGATGGCTTTGACCTTTAGTGGTCGTAAGTATACTTAGTCAAAGAACGATTTTTCTCATCGAAAATTACTACTCAAAAACATGTAATTATAAATAAACATAATACGTGTTATATTGTTACCAAATTTCTGATATTTGCATACTTTTGAGGCAATGTTATAGCAGTAGCTAACACTTCTGTTAAATTACTATTCATTTTTAAGCTCAATATGTAAATTGGTTATTTAGTACAACTTTAACGATCATGTTAATTGATGATCAAATGTTAAATTAATTTTTTAATCTATTATACATATACTAACATCGTGCTCATTGAAAAATCAAAGGAGAGTAAATAAATATAGTATAAATTAACCGAAAAAAATTGTATTTGGTATCAATGATAAAATAATAAATAAATTTAGCCTATTTTTATCAACTTTCAGTTACACCGAGTTCTGTAAATATCTATCAATATTATACCAAGAAACTAAAAACGTAGACAAAAAATGCTTCTACCTTAATATATTATATTTTTTTAGAGTGTAAAGTGAAAACATTAAGTAATACGTTAATAAATTAATCCAAATGCCATACCTGACAGTGAAAGCGTCCATAGATAATAGTCATAGGTGGATTGGATCACAGTGGTTGTCGAATTGATCAACGTCGTCATTGTTAATCTGAAAAGAAATACACTACAGTTATTATAACATAATAATAATGCATGCAAATTATATTTGCACATCGTACAAGCGACAGCTTTTCACATAGCACTATAAGAATGAAGCTCTTTGATGTGTCTAAACATAAATGGACAGAAAAGCTCTATATATGTTATCCCTTCTTCTCTTAACTTACAATAACACTATCCAACATGCTTTCATCAATGGGCGTGTTAAATTATAGCCATTAAGATTAACCACGCATAGCGTCTAGTTTGCAACAATGTGCAAGTGTATTTCAACCATATATGTTATATAATAATAAGGTTAAGTGTCACTTTACAATATTTGTTTATAAATAATACGCAATGAACTTGCTAATCATTCCATCATGAATATGTCTAAATTGTGTAATACTGAGGAATTTATGTTGCAATGTGTCTAAAAAATAATAACATTTTTCAATCTATCATAGATCAAAAATCATGAAGACTTTTATATGTTACAAATAAAGACAGTATCGTATGTATTATAACTCACATTTATTTCAATTTACGTCAGAAGCTGTTTTTGTTGCATGCCATTGATTGATGATACACTAATGTGAGTCAAATGAGTCGATTAGTATGTTTAAAATTATTTTTAGTCCAAAGGTTCAAGAAATTTGTACAAATGTACAGTTATTAGTTAATATTTGTTTCAATTAGGTAAGAAAAATAAAATAAAACTGTCGTTTTATTTTATTTTTGGGTATAGTTAAGTGCAATATTTTTTTATATCTATCGTATTTCATAATCAAATGTGTTATCTTCAAGAAAATAGCGTATTTTCTGAAAAATTATGTACTAAAACAATGCTACAAACAAATATCTAGGATGTAACTGTATTAAAAAAAATAGTATCTTATTAAATGGTCAATTTTGTATTACTAGATTATTTATTTGTAAAATAATATAGATGATTAAAACTTAAATTATTGTTAATATCATCGATTTAATGCTTCTTAATGGTTTTTAATAAAACCTTAAAAAATACATAAGATCGCTAAAATTATGTTTCTATAAATAATTTTAAAAAGTGTTACTATTATGTATTTTTATACAATGTTTTGCTGAAAATAATTTTCTGTAAAAGTACAAAATTACTTTGTGCCATTAAAAATATTTTTATCAAGGTTTAAAGTTTCGTTTTTAATAGCTTTATATTTTAAGGCTATAAGAAAAGAGATTATTTGATACTTATGTACTATTTTATTTTATATTTATCATATATAGTAAAATAGTTTTTGAAAAAAGTATTTAGATAGTTCAGATCTTTCTTTAAAAGTAACGCAATTTTTTTTATTAAAAATGCTATTTGAAATACTATAATAATGTTGAAAATAAATTATAATCTATGATTTTATGTATTTATAAAAAAAACGTTCTTATAAAATGGTACATTTGCATTTAAAAAAAAAATGGTTTTATTAACAATAATCTTAAAAATGTGACAATTTCACTAAAAAATTCAGCTTAATATGAATATTTTATATATAGTCTATTTAGTTTTTAATTATTTTTTGAATATTAATTCTTTCTTATTACTTTTAATTAGGCAACATCTATTTTATTAACAATAATACTCAACAATATATATTTTCGCTGAAAAATAATAATATGAAGTTATGGAAAAAAAATATTTTTATGAATTTAAGTTCAATTACTAGTTAGCAATTACCTTAACCCTTTGAACGACTAAAGTCGCCCAATTGATTTTTTTATCTCTTTACGCAAAAATCAGTAAAAAAATGCTTTTCAAGAAAAAACTTTTTTGTGAATAAACATAAAATATCATTTTAAATGAATAAAAATTAAAAAAATCAGAACATTTAAACACAGTATCAAGGTAAAATTTGCATTTTTCAAAAAAAAAAAAAAAAAACAATAAAATATTATTTTTGATAACGCGTTCAAAAGGTTAATAAAACATTGCATTATTATTTACATATATACTATCTTATTTTTAGTGATATTTATCGTATATTAATTTCTAAAAAATCTCTAAAAAATAATTTAAGATTACAAAAATAGTATTGCAGTTTATATTTGACTTTAAAGTAACGTCAGTATTTTGTAAATAAATGTTTTAATATTAAAATATAGGTATATAGTAGAAATAAAAAATTCGGTAGTTTAAATTTTCAGTATTTATAAAAAAAAATTTTTTTTAAATGTTTTCGTAAAATAGTACTTTTAGATTACTACAGTATTTTAATTTGTCTTTATCATATGTACATATTAAAATTAGTTACTATTATATATACATACATACATATTATGTAATATTGCATTAAAAAATAAATTTGTTTTAACTAACGACTTACGTAAAGAATTTCTTTACTAGAAACTTTTATCTTACGATTAATTTGTCAGTTAAAGCTAAGCACCGTGAACCTAATTAGCAACGATCATATCGTTGCTACTATTTTCAGATGCACATTTAATAAAGACTTTTATAAAAATATATTTACATAATAATTCAATTTTTTTTAAAATAAACTAAAATTAATATTATAAAGAAAAAAAAATATAATAAATAATTTATAAATCAAACATCTTAGCACCCACGTGTTGGTTACATAAAAAACGCATAATTACGGGGCGACGTAATGACTACGTTTTTTTATGCAAAAGAAAGTGAATGTCAATATCAAAACGAGTTCATAAATATTCACATACAAACATGTTTCGCACGCCAATGGAACGATCTTATAAAAATAAGATTTAAAGGAAGTGACGTAACATTTTTTAATGGTGTAAATGTTTCATAGCACATAAAAGAAAGAATATAGCACGGGTGAAAGTGACGAAAAGCAGAACTCGAACAAACGGAATTGCTGTACGGTCCTTGAGCAACTCGATGTCATCTCAAATAACCGAGGTGTTTAATTGTTCGAGTGAAGAAACATCCGAAGTGTCGACAAATAAACACATAGAGACATCGGGGTCAATGAGTGCTATGAACAATTCGGTTTGATTCATCTACCTAACGGAGATATTCGATTGTGCAACGTGTGCTATAATCTAATACGAGAAGAACAAGTTTCGATTGAAATTTTGGAATATTAATTAAAATTATTCCTAGGCATGGTTTAATACTTCAATATATGTACATATATCAAGAAATCCATATTTGAAAAGCTTGAGAATAGATACAATAATAAAAACTCATAAAAACTTTCACTCCTTAGACAATAATTATTAAGGAAATAATCTAGCTTTATTAGTCAGACCGTTTTTTTTTAAAGAAAATAACATTTTTGTTAATAATTTTGCAGATAAAAATCTTAAATGCTTTGTTATGTTAAAAACACAAAAAAAACTGCGTTTAACATAGATTATTTATTGTAACTTTCCTTAATCTTTATGGGTCTTCCGTTTACTTCCGTTACTATTGTTTTGGAGCTCTCAGTATATATTAAACATACGCGTAAGTTCTATATTATTAAATCATTTTTATAATTATGCTATAATTTTTTTTTATTTAATTTAGTATATAATTTGTAAAAATTCCACGATTTATTTTTTATGTATTATAGTATTTTATACATAAAATCCATTAGAGACAATATGTTTAATTTAAAAGCAGAAAATAGTAAAATATTACTTGTTGAATCTTATGAATAATTACCAATGAATATGATCATTGAATAATTACAAAAAAATATAATACCTTATTATTAATAAACAATGAATATATATTAAATAATAATACAAAAAATATATAGTCAAATAATTACAAAAAAAATCATTTCATATTTAAATAACGGAAAAGCGATTAAACTTTTTTGATAGACTAGCAGAAAAAACGGTTCGAAAAGATTACTTTTTTATGACCTTTATATTTGCGAATTATATTTTTTATTGAACAATGTTCAGTCTTATATAGGAAACGAAGCAAAAAAATAAAAATTTTATTGGAAAAATAGGCAACAAGTCATATTTTTTTGGTATTCATCAATATATAGTAGAGCTTTCAACATCATTATCTAGATATTCCTATATATTTTTTGCTATATTTAAAATGTCCAATAAAACATTATTACAAGCCCATATATTTTTGATACACTAACTATAAGACTGTGGCATCACAGAGAAAGGAAGAAACCATTATAATATATTTTATTTGAAATGCTAGCAGTTATTGATAAAAAAATTGCAGACGTAAGAGTTTAATGCCACTAAAAAAAATATTATAATATCTGCATACTATTATAATAAATTAGCTATAATCAATCAGATCGTATTTCTTTAATTCCACCTTTCTATTTTACAAATATATATATCACTATATATATTTGTATCTTATATTAAAAATAATCAAAAAATAAGCTAAATTGAAATTGATATGCTTATGCAACGAAAATACTTTCAAATGCTCTCAAAAATGCGACACTTTTAGTCACGCCTTGTAAATTCTCAAAATTAGCAAATTACACACAGACGTAAAACAACGCCAATTAAAACATAACAAAAAAGAGTTTCTCTTATTTAAGTAGGCGTATAGTGTTTTTATTCCTTTCAGTGTATAATTTCCACTATGATTGTTATAAAAAAGCACTTGTCACTTGTTGCTAATCTCGAAAAATATTAGCCTCAATACAAATTGAAGGCTCTCAAAAGCCAAGTGTATAATCAATGTGCGTTTAACACCGTTTGACAGCGTAAATACAAATTCCATTGACACATCAATGAATGAGACAGAAATGGGATTTTCTAAAGCTTTTCTTCCGGTGCATTCAGAGCTAGGTACAATCAAAAGTCGATAATCATTTACTATTGGGAAGAAACGGTGCATAATGCATTAATGTGATCATTATGTTTTAATACAATCACATACAGACATAAACGAATTAATTGCATAGAAAATATTCGTTTGAAATAAAGCGTGAAAAGTTTCGTTACACCCTGCGCGTTCAAGTCACTCGGAAAAGTCACATACAGTTGAACTGTAGAAAGCTTTTTATTTACTATTTCTTCAGACAATGCAATAAAAAAAGGCATAAAAGTTTATTTACAATAAAAATAGAATAGATAAAAAACGCAAAATGTAGCTTTTCCTGGAAAAAGAACTGCTACAAAAAAGATGATCTGATTAAAATAAATTTATATTCCAGTATTTTTAAAAAAGTGTGTCGCGGCACATATGTAGGTGTGCTTAAGATTATAAATTATTCTATTATCCATATATCCAAAGTTTCGTAATGTGCGCCCAAATGAGTGTTGCCCTTTATTTTATGTAAAGCGTCAGTTTTTGAATAATAAAAAAAAAATTATCGCTACGCAGCTGTAAGTAAAACATTAATATTGCATAAATACAGTTCAATCTTTTAAAAAAATCATTTTAAGATAAGAACATGCTAACTGACATTTTATAATATTTACTAAATTTTGTGTATTATTTTTTCATTTTTCTACACAAGATTATTATTTTTATCGAAAGTAAATTTAAGTAGAGAATAAATGTTATATTTCAAGAATATGTTTAAGAAAGTCATGAACTTATTATCAATAAATATTATTTTATTGCAGAAAGTTGTGTCATGCATTCCCTTCGTAAAAAAAAAATTTTTAGCTCTTTAAAATTAAATATATTACTATTTAAAAAAAATATGTTCAATTGTTTATCATATCAGATGAAACTGTAGAATGATTTAATTATATATTTGATAAAAGCTACAGTTTAATTCTTACGATAATCTAAATAAAAAATTATATCAAAGATAAAAAGTTTTTTATCATTTTAACTATCAATGCCACCATAAAACTTTTTTTAAATTGTTCTTATTTTTCAATGTTAAATTCTACTGAATTTAATTTATATAATTAAAATATATATAAAACTATAGTAATACATATGCTAATTAAAAGAAAACAAACAGTATAATCACATAAACAAGCAACTACATAATGCTCTTAAATATACAAGAAAAATACCGATATTTTTATTAAATGTGATATCGATATTGAAAGCTCTACGAATTATTGAAGCAATAAAGTAGTATCATATATACATATTAAATGATATTTAGAATACTGATAGATTAAGAAAATATATGGTAGACATGGAATGCTTTTCCGGAACAAGCTACAGAATCATATTAACGGAAAGGCTATGAGATTGAAGCTGAGATGAAAGTTTAAATTATACGTTAAGAGTTTGCAGGTTTTCCAGCGTAATCGATGAATGGATTACGCATAGATATAGTAAAATAATAGGTGTTCATATTTCCTGTTGTGCGAATTTTTAACAAGGCGTATTACGATTACGGTGGCTCGACAAACTTGATTGATTTCACAGCATAATTGGCGTGTTGATGAAAGTTAGACATTTGCCATTTGAGAAGCATTAATTCGGTATAAATCAAACGAAAATGCTGAAAAGCTTTGAAAAGAAAGGCGACAGATACACAATGAGCTTGATTTATATGCTAGCGGCGCTTTAGAATCGAGTTAAATAATATCATGCCGCAATTAATATCAGGGTACTTGAGATTGTCGAATGTTTCAATTAATTAGATTCGAAGCTCTAGTGAAAGCTTTTTTTGCTTTAGAATTACATAATTGCATTTTGAATGTAAAAAAATAATTTAACCACATAAGAACTAATGTAATGCATAATAGTTTAATCATTTTTGATCTAATTTAAACTACATTAAAAATGTTATTAAAACTACAAATACAAAAATTGATTTTTAAATTCATATAAAATTATATTATAAAAAAAAATAATTATGAATGTCAAGTTACAGATTTAATAGTGGCCCATAAAATATTTTATCTGTATTTTTAGTTGAAAAAAATCTTGCATTACCATAGCGTAAAGTAACCACAATGAAAGTTGAAATATTTAAAAAGGCACACTTTAAAGTAGCCCAGACTTTTAAATTATGTTTTTATATATTTTTGAATAGTATATACAGATCCAAGTTTTGAGCTGAATATGCTTATACTGTTTCAGTTAAATAAAATTTATTTAAAAAAAATATTTATTAAGTAAAAGTAGTCTTGAGCTTTAATAAGCTATTAATTTTTTTTTTAAATTAAATTTTCATTTGTTGGTTTAAGGTTTTTAAATGTTTACTCAACTGTTTTGTTTTACAGTGAAACGTGCGTGTAACACTGCCGTTGTATCGTCGGTCTTATGCGTGGAGTTGGTGGAGAGCTGGTGGCCCAACAGTTGGGAGGATGTTGTCACTTTGGATGGTGAACGCACAATGTTGGCACCATGAGCGTTTTCCGCTAAGCAAAACGCCATCGTCAAAATATGAAAGTGAAACGGAGCGGTGGAGGACCGAAAAAACGTACATGCTTCGCACACACGCCCAGCGCTCCTCAAACAACGGATCAATGGTTCACGAACAGGGTCATGACACTGTCGAGCTTTCACCGGATCAAGTTTCGATGTGTTCCTTAAAACAAAAAAAAAGTGTTATGATAGTGTACTATTAATTATGGATACGAACTGTAAAAATAATATATGTTCCAATCCAAATATACAAATATTCCGAATATAACTATTCCTTAACTATTTACAAAGTATTCGTTTATATTTGAAAATAGCATTTTTAAAAACACCAAAAATCGACAAAATTCTTTTTTGTTTTGCAAATTTATCTTATTTTATTTATATTATATATAACTAATTCCCTACAAACGAAATAATAGAGAAAAAAACTTTGTATTTGAGTAAATTTCAGATATTACTCATATTTGTGTTGCTGTGGACTTTTTCAATAGTTGGTACTAAATTTGTTATCTAGTCTAGTATCGGTTATTTGTATTTGTGTATTAAAAATGTAACACTGCATTAAAGCTTCATTACAAATAAAATAAAATATGAATTAAGTTATTTTGGCAATTATTAACGTAATTTACAAAATAATCTAAAAAGTTATATTAATTATCATACTAATACTAATCTGATGTGAATAGTTTAAATTTGTTAATAAATAGAAAAAAAATAGTGATTATGTTGCATATTGAATTGAGAACTTTCGGGTTCATGAAGTATTTAAAATTGGAAGAATTAACGCGTATTATAATAATTTAAAATCTGGTTCAAATGTTTTTTTTTCGTTTAAAATGAAACATCGTAGGAGACCACTTAACGGATATGCGCCATAAATCATATAAAATTAAATATTTTTGCCTTGAGAAATGATAACGTGTGCAACCATTTCCAATCTACCTTATTCGCCAACAACAATTTACTTCAAAGAAATTCGCCACACTTCTAAAATTCGTCCTACCGAAAAGGTGCGAGACACAAAATCCACAATAAATATAAATAATGGTCACCTGGCAACTAGAAATCACTTCCACTCAGAGATTTCATCTGAGGACTTCCTCTTCGAAACTTCGTTTAATACTTGAACATCCATATCGGAGTTCAAGGTACCCAAACTCCAACTTGGGCTAATCCAGCTCGGCGTCTGTAACTTAGAGCGACTCACTTCGGAGACGCCTGCAGCCTACGGACGCATTCACGGAAAACCCGTCTCAACTGTTGCGAAACAAACAATCTTTGTCATAATCAAATAAAAGTTCCGGACAAATACATAGATTTAAATAAACATTGATAAAAATGATATTTTTCATTTGCATTTTACTTATTCTATAAACATAAAAAAATATTGGTAATATGTTAGGGCACTAAAAAATATTCCATTAAAAGAGAAAAAGCTTTTTAAAGTACTTATTTAAAAAAAATCAATTGTGGCCGCGCAGTGAAATTTAAAAAAAAAAAAGTATTTTTTTTGTTTCGCAAAAAAATAAATGGCTACAGATATCATTAATAATAATAAAAATATAATTTTATGGTGAATCTCAGTGGATTTACGATAACAATTCGTTTAGAAAACACTATATTCAGAATTTTCATTTGCTTAATAATCCGTTCACCTCCGAGATTACATCGGTTTGGAAATTAAGTCGATTGAATGGTTTAAGTACTGATTTTTTTTAACATGTTTAGTCTAAACTGTACTCAGAAATAATTTTATTTATTATTTGCTGTGAAAGCAAAAAAATGCTGTAAAAATGTGGCGTTAAATAAATAAATATATCTGGGATTCATTTATGTATAAAATATCGATTTCTGGAATATTAAAAAATGTCGATAATCAGAATTCTTTGTAAACTATTTTAGTGACAAATAGTTAACGATAAAATATGAATTATTATGAATAATCGAAAAATACAGTTTAAATAATAAATGAAGGTTTACAAACACATAATTATATTTTAACAATGAAAAGTACCAAGGCTTCTTATTTTAATGTGTTTTAAAATAGAGCCAGTACATGGTTTAATTTAATTATGAATACTGCCGAAAAGACTACAAAATATTACTATAATATTATAAATTAACTTACATTAATTTAAGATAAGAAAAACAATACATGCTATCTAGAAAGTCCACAACTGAGTAATTTCACAAAATATTTTTTTTCGTAATTAGTTGTTATGGCAATGGTTGTTAAACATAACAAAGATAGAAACACAATTGGGCTGTAGATTTTGCAGTGGTACATTGGGGAAAAATGACTACCTGCGTTGTTAGAATGCACGAAAACTTAATACACAACTGCGTTTTTAAATTAAATCGGGTTTGTTGATTTTAGAAATTAAAAATTACAAAATAAATTACGAATACTTGTATATAACAGAACCACTAAAAACTTGTATGATATTACTATCAATAAAAAACGCCAAGTGACAATCTATATTTTTTTTAAACGTCAATCTTTAAGATCAGATTATTCTCAAATCAGGCTTTGCCAATACTAAACTGCTTGCAAATTTTTTTAAGAAAATAAGAGTTAAGGAGTAAAATGATTTTTAAGAATATTTTATTTTCATGGACCAGTGACATAAATAAAAAACGCCGCAATAATTGTACTGCGTAGTTACATTTTAAGATTATTTTTTTAATGATGAACACTATTTTATTATACCTAATTTGCAAAAATGTACTTATTAATGACATTAATAAAATCAACATCGGTGCTAAATGCTATTTAACAATGAAAATGTTTGTGAAAACAACAACTCGCGAATATGATTATATATTTTCTAGGTGTGAAATTTATGCTTGAATAAGTAAGATATAATAAAAAATGTAATTACAGAGCAACCAGAATAAGTTAGATTTTGATGATTTGCAATAACAATAATTATAAAAAATATTAAATAAAAACAACTTGAGTAAAAAGCTAAGCATATTTATTATCAGGGCTTTGTATTGAACGTTTAATAAAATGGAATAAGTATTAAAATATCGATGTCTTTACGTGTAAATTGTCTAATTCAGAAAATGATCTATTTTGATTTAACCTATATCATTTTCTTTACACAGACAAAAATGGTTTGTCTAGATTTTTTTCTTTCTAACAAATCGAAGATAAAATGGTAGAGTAATTTCCAGAAATTACTGACTCTCGTACCGAATATGTTAGTTTACGCTACGCGCTCAAAAATTCGCGTATCAGAAATTTGATTTAAAAAATATATACGATTAATAACAATTAAAAAGATAGAATTAGTGCTAGTAAAAATCGACAAAGAAAACTGAAATAACAGTGGAATTGTAGAAGTTTTTTAGCAAAATAATCTGACTATTATGATGCATTTTAGAAAAACTGGCAAGTAATATAAAAATATATGTTGTCTAACTGACATAAGAAACCATTAATTACTACATAAAAACTCGTCTATAAAAAAACACTAATGCCATCGCATTAATTATTCTTTGTAATTATCGGACGGTCACCCAATGGACTTAAAAACAAATTTTACAAAGGGATGATTTTGGAGGTAGAGTTGAACCTTAATGCGATTAGCTCTCAATTGCTTTCGTCTACTATTTGTTAAGTTTACTGACACTCGGTCACATCACTTATGACAGGCAAATACTGCTCTTGAAAGAAAATCACCCGTCAAGCACTCAACGGATTCCTGATTCAATTTATCTGTACAAATTTTCTGTAAAATATATTGTTATGCAAAAGTCACACCACTAGATTACCAATCCAGAAAGAACAAACAAAAACAGGCTCAGATATGAGACATTTTCACACACATAAACATACAAAATAAACGAGCATAAAATAAATAAAATTCAATTTAAAACACCTTCTATGTATAATGTGTTCCTGATATTTCTGCTGTGGGATTTTGCGCTCAAAAATCTTTAAGTACATTTTGAAATATTATTAATAGATTTTACTCAAAAATTGCAAATTTATATCTAAGGTCATCGATGCGCTGTGTATAATATATTTTTTATAGCAAGTTATAGTTTGGCTATGCCTTGAATTTTTTTATGTTTTTTGTTCCTTTATGAAAGAGACGCAATAAAAAATAAATTGAGCCGCGCAGCGAAAAAAATGTTTTTCAATGAATTGCTTATTACAAATATTGTAGAAAATTTTTAATATTGACCTTCACTGGTTCTTTGTTGTTTTTTTTTACAAACAAGATATTCTCAAAGCTGAGATATATTATCATAAATGGCTTATTAACTACAATATAATTGCCACGTTTAAAATAATCGCACAATCGATTTACTTTGATACTGCATTAAATAAATTAAAATGATTGTTTGTGGTTGAATGATAAACAAAACATTACAAATATACAATACATAAATCGCATTATCATTATTATTATTATTTTTATAATTAATTTATATATAATATTGTAGTAATGACCGATTTATAAATAATAATTTTAATATATGTACATTATTAACTCAATCATTGTTTTTAGGCAATTTTTTATTATTATTATGCGCTTCCGCTGCATATATTTCCATAGTACAATGAGAATTTGATGGGATTAAGTTTTTACGCAGTTAGAAAAAACCTTGTCTGTGCAAGGATGGAGTATATTTTAAAATGATATAATAAATAATTAATATATTAAAAAATATCGGAAGTTATTAATTAACGCATAATTTTAAGTAAATTTTTGAAGCAGATAAAAACCGAGTTACAACAACTATTTTCTCGTTTTTTTACGAGCATAAAAAAATGGATATTTACAAACAAAAAGAGGATAAAATTACCCGGAAAACGAGTGAGAATACTTCGCGGTTTTGTTCATGAAGTAATTTCAATTTATCGGAAGCTTATATTACAGCACTTGTTCTGTAATAGAAGGTTTTCACTTAAGATAAAAACGTCATAGATATCACGGTAATTTTTAAATCAATTATGTAAAGCAACTTTGATTTAAGGTTCTATTTAAAAATAGAGTGCCATACTTATTTATTTAGGCTAATATGAAGTAATTAATATATTTTGTATACCTTGAATATTTAATTACAAATTAATTAAATAATTACCTTGAATATCTGCGTATGGTACGCTTACGACACACACAGCCCGTTTACTATTGAAACTAGATAACAGCGATAAGTTAATTGCAGTAAAAACTATTAAAACATTATGGCACATAACACTTTCAAGTTACGCATAAATTTCTGTACGCAATCCTATTTAATATTATCAATAGAAATTGATCTACAATTGTAAATATACATAAGAATATTAAAATCAACTCTGTTAAAACATCCACATCTAACATGCAATATCAATTATTACGAACTAAATTTGCTATAAAATAGCAGCATGACATTTTAAAATTACTATAATAATGCTTGAAAGTAAATCGTTTCGGATATATTTTTAATTTTTTTACCGGCAATCTGCATTCGATACCGTTTATTTATTTGATTTTACTATATTGGCATGTTTCACTTTTGAAAGAAAGTATCGAAAGATCTTAACGATGACGCAGCATTCGAAACTGGTTGAATAACAATGATATTTTCGAATATAACATATATAATAAATAATCACACGATATAATCCAATAAAAATCATTTGTTACATACTATTGAATCATTTTATAACATATTGAATAAATTTTTAACCATAAAAGTTGTATACAAATCTTAGGTGAAAGTCGTTTTTTTATGGATGAAAAAAATAGTTTTCATGTTAAAATTTTAAGATTTATATTTAAAGATTCATTCGTTAGGCGAAAATTTTCGCTGTCAAGCGCAATAGAAAGTGTTATATAACCAAACAACTTAATTAACATTGAATAGATAGTTACAATGTCGAAAATCATGCATAATAAACGATTCGCTCTGCGATGACGTTAATCGTTAAACATAATGGTTAAGTAATTTCTAAGCGTACTATTATTTATCGATCAGTCTGTGCACTTCCTGCTTTTGGGCACGTTTACATATAAATCAAAAATATTTAGATCTAGTTTGATTAATGACTTAGATTAGTGATTCAGTATTCTTCTTCTCTGTGAATTACTGTGGTCATCATTTCAGATTTTTCCAGGGGGAAAGGGGGGCAATTTTTTCATATTTCCATTTCATTGAAATTCATAATATTTCATTAAATGACATGTATTTTTCTAGCCAAATTCAAGGTTAAATCCCTGTTTAAAATCCACGTCAAAAGCAATAAAATAGTGCCGTCGCCGTCTTAGTGGAAACGCTAGCGTTCATATTAAGACTTGAGAATCGATTGAAGCACATCTAAACTGAATTTTGATCAACAGGAGAGCGCAAAAAAACAATTATACCTTCTCAGAAGTTAAAAATCCACGACAAAAGCAGTAAAATCGTGCCGTCGCGGTCTCAGTGAAAACGCTCGGTTATCTAGCATTCATATTAAGACTTGAGAATCGATTGAAGAACATCTAAACTGAATTTTGACCAACAAGAGAACGCAAAAAAAACAATTATTCCTTCTCAGAAGTCAAAGATCCACGTCAAAAGTAGTAAAATCATGTCTTCGCCGTCTCAGTGAAAACGCTCGGTTATCTAGCATTCATATTAAGACTTGAGAATCGATTGAAGAACATATAAACTGAATTTTGATCAACAGGAGAGCGCAAAAAAAACAATTATCCTTTCTCAGAAGTCAAAAATCCACGTCAAAAGTAGTAAAATCGTGCCATCGCCGTCTCAGTGAAAACGCTCGGTTATCTGGCGTTCATATTAAGAATTGAGAATCGATTGAAGCACATCTAAACTGAATTTTGACCAACAGGAGAGCGCAAAAAAAAACAATTATCCCTTCTCAGAAGTCAAAAATCCACGTCAAAAGTAGTAAAATCGTGCCATCGCCGTCTCAGTGAAAACGCTCGGTTATCTGGCGTTCATATTAAGAATTGAAAATCGATTGAAGCACATCTAAACTGAATTTTGACCAACAGGAGAGCGCAAAAAAAAAACAATTATCCCTTCTCAGAAGTCAAAAATCCACGTCAAAAGTAGTAAAATCGTGCCATCGCCGCCTCAGTGAAAACGCTCGGTTATCTAGCATTCATATTAAGACTTGAGAATCGATTGAAGAACATCTAAACTGAATTTTGACCAACAAGAGAGCGCAAAAAAAACAATTATCCCTTCTCAGAAGTCAAAAATCCACGTCAAAAGTAGGAAAATCGTGCCTTCGCCGTATCAGTGGAAACGCTCGGTTATCTAGCGTTCATATTAAGACTTGAGAATCGATTGAAGAACATCTAAACTGAATTTTGACCAACAGGAGAGCGCAAAAAAAAACAATTATCCCTTCTCAGAAGTCAAAAATCCACGTCAAAAGTAGTAAAATCGTGCCATCGCCGCCTCAGTGAAAACGCTCGGTTATCTAGCATTCATATTAAGACTTGAGAATCGATTGAAGAACATCTAAACTGAATTTTGACCAACAGGAGAGCGCAAAAAAAACAATTATCCCTTCTCAGAAGTCAAAAATCCACGTCAAAAGTAGTAAAATCGGGCCGTCGCCGTCTCAGTGAAAACGCTCGGTTATCTAGCGTTCATATTAAGACTTGAAAATCGATTGAAGAACATCTAAACTGAATTTTGATCAACAGGAGAGCGCAAAAAAACAATTATCCCTTCTCAGAAGTCAAAAATCCACGATAAAAGCAGTAAAATCGTGCCGTCGCTGTGTCAGTGAAACGCTCGGTAACAAGCGATAAATAATGAATGGTTATATGTAATTATATTATTCAGGGTCAAAATAAATATCAAACGCTTATAATAATAATAGCATATGATCAGAATTAAAATATAGGGCGATCATGTGAATTTAAAAAATATATTGTAAGAGCAATAAATTATTTATTTTAGAAATATCTTATAATATATCTCGCTCGCACCTAAACTGTTAATCAAAACAGTGAATAACCCATGAATAACTCTCAACAAATCTCTCAGATTAGGTTTTCCTAGCCTTTCCTAATATCACAGAAAGACATCGTGATTGCGTTTACACGGTATACAAAAATGTTTTAATACTGAGCTAAATTCAGCTCATAGAGAATATCACACATTACATATAATTTTATAAGCGGGAAGTGTAGAAAGCTTTTGTGAAAAACTGATCTTTTAAAATTTTAGAACATTGTAAAGATTATTTTTTTCAAATACAGAGTAGAGATTGTGTTATTTATATCACTAGGCGAAATTCTTAATTATATCCATATATTTATATATTATACATAGTGCTAATATAATGCATGTCTTATGTATTATATATACCAGTTAATTAGAAAATACTGTGCTGTAACTTTGGATATAAATTAAACGAAAGTGTAATAGAACAGTTTTTTTTCCACAAACTGCTTTTAGAAAACTACTATCGTTTAGGCCAACGACACTTTATCTCTTCTACTCATTTTGGCGAATGTTTTAATTAGCATAATCCAAGCTCTTAATTAGTGCAAATGGAAGCAATTATTCTTAAGAATAAATAGGAATGAAGATTAAGGTTAGGAATTTAAATAAAATCACGCCTCTTATTATAATAATATCAATTATAATTTCAATTTTCATACAAATTTTAAACATATATGATCTCAAATTCTGTACATATTCTTTTTATTTTATTTATTTTTTAAACGAAAATAATATTTCATTTGATATGGCAGTTTCTCGATATGAAGTACAATTTATTATATAAATATTTATGATAGACCGTCTATTCATTCAAGAAAGCAGCCACAGTAAAAAATATAAATATTTACAAAATAATTTTTCAATCAACACTGGCGATGAAACTGTTAAGTAAACTTTATTCTTTTAGAGTCAAGGAGACGTCTGAGAAAAATCAGCAAGACGATTAGGGGCGAAAATAAATCCTCACAAAGATCGTCAATATCACTTTTTAAAAAATTGGTAAGTCAGTAAATCAATACCAAAACCTAACGAGTGGCACGATAGAACGTAAATAATATAAATAATGTTTGCGATTTAATGATAATTATGAACATTTTATATGAAATTAATAAGTGAGACGATTGATGCAAGACAATAGACAGTCACCAGAAATCTTATTCATAAAATCTTCACAGAAGACAAAATATACTGAATTTTCTATTTTTATTATTTTAAAAATGATAAGATTATCTTAACAAACCAGTGTGCTCATATACATATATTTTTTCAATTGATAAGTTTCAAATAATAAAATTTTAATAACTATAGCTTTTTTCGTATCTTTCTCGTATATAAAAACACGAGTTAAATTATTAATTTTTTATAATAATAAACTCAAATAAAAATAATTTCTTTAATACCTATCATCTACTTCGTACATATAAAATATTGAAAGGATAAGCTACCACTGCAAACATTAATGAAAAAAAAAAACACAATCAAAATATTTTAAGGAAACCTAAAAATATTTGACTAAATAAGAGATCAAAACATTGCCACTTCACTTATATAAAAAAATTAGCATTATACAAAAAGAGCATTTGTACAGGGGGTGCCTAGAGTAATTGGGTCTCAAAATAAAATTAAAAAAAATGCTGCCTGTGGCCCCCATAAAATCGGATGGACGTGTTTTGACACCGGCGTAAATTTTCACATCTACACTGCACATATTCAACAACATAATTTCAGAAAAAAATTGTATACAAATATATTTTTAACAGAAAAAAAAATCAAAACTATAAAAATTCTTTCAATATAACAAAAAATATTCTTTTCATTTCGCGACAAATATTAAAATTTAATATATTTAAATATTTACAATTGTGGCATAGTATTTGTCCGTAAAATCTATCAACGACACCGGCACGCGTATCCCATTTAGAAGTCTGCCTGAAATTCAAACTTCCAGTCGAATTCACTTCACATTTTAATAAACAATCGAAATACAAAGAAAAATAACTCCGAGCTTTCACGGTGTAAAAAACGTACAAATACAATTATGCTAAAAATATATCTATAATAAATTTATATAATAAATAAAACTAAAAAATACTTCCATATTTATATAAAACGTACGGCTTAAACTACATTGATTTGTTGGAGGAAAAATAACACGTAAGTAAATGGACCGAATTTTTTTTCTCGAAATTTTCTTTATATTATTAAAAAATAAAATCACTCTCTCTATGTATAATATATAAATATAATATAATTTAAGAAAAAAAATATTAGGGCGTGCTTCCGAAACGCTTGTACGTCAAAAATTCAATTTTTATCAATATGATTTTGTTCAATAACATTATCAGGTTTTGATTATCAGTCAATTTTATTCACATGGATTTATTGTCAGTTTTAACAATTTAAACTCTACTTTTTTTTTTAAATAATGTCATCAAACCAATTTTTTTTAACTGAATATCAATCATTGCAAAATAAATTAAATAGACATATAATAGAATTTCAGGCAGTTGTATAAGTACATTACAAAAGTTAGGGACAGGTAGTCTTTTTAAGAAAATTATATAGTACCAACAAGTCAGTCCTAGTCTAAGCTAGACAACTAATAAATGTTAATGTAACATAATGCTAGAGGCACTGTGTGTATTTTTTTTAAATATTCAATTTCTCTTTCGACAAAAAGCTTCCTTGAATTTAAGAGTATTTCATCGCTTCGATGGCCGTCTAGTCTTTCACGAGTCTGTATATGTGATGCTGAGCCCCGTGTTCACTATTCGATACTTCAAACACATAAGCGGCACATATCAACGTCTCTTGGGTGTCTCTGTTCGATACCACCTGTTAAAAAAAACAAACAATAATTAGTAAGCAAATAAAATATTAGAACGACTTTTATATGTACACACGCACCTGTAAAATGGTAAAGTTTTCAAGGACGCTATTCATCATATATTTTTCAGGTAAGTGTTTGAGCTTGTGGATAAAATTTATCATGTATTCGCACATTGGTGATCGATGGATGCGGTATACGAAGCGGCCGGCTTCGAAGCGCGCGTACTCCGTCTCCACCTTCTCTACGACTTGCTTACCGAACGAACACACCTTCGTACTACACGTTATGGTCATGTTTTCATTGCTCTCGTATCTAAAAAGGAAAATTATCGTTAAATAACCAATATTTAATCAAAGTAATGATGTCATTTATATGATAAATACATACTGGCTAGTGACTCCGTAAAAGGCTCCCGTTTCATCTTGGACGTTGGTGTTAAGGTCGGCCCAAAACTTGACGAGGAAGAATGCGCTTTGCGGTCCTTTGTCATACAACTCTTTGAGGCCGCCTTTTTTCTCGGGGAATTTGTCGTATATTTGCCTTACGTCAACTGACTGTAATTCGAAATTAAATAATCAACACATTATTAATAAATTTATTTATCTATAATTTTATAATTAATTAGATAATTTGGCATTTTACTTATTAACATACCTCTAATAATGGATCTGAATATGTTGCTGAACCACCTATATGGACAAATAGATGTTTATGGTACTGAAATAGAAAAATAAAAAACAGTTAATAAAATATATACATTAGAATAATATTATATTATAAGGTTAATGCATTATTTGTCACTTTATTTGTGCTTTTAAAATATGTATATATTCCCTTCCTGTTGAAATTTGACTGATACGTTTTAAAGAGGCAGTAAATTACTATCAAATATCAAGACCTAATTATTGGAAGAGTTCTAAAAGAATTTGCGATAACATTGCAATCATTTTTAACGTTATATTTAGATTATGAGACATAAGTTTATGAAAATGTTTCTACAAATATTATTCATTTTCTTGCTAAATTACTATTAAGTTGACTTGACAGGACTAAAATATATATTCAATGTCAATAATTATATATATACATTAGATATATTGTAAATATTAACTAAATAAAAAAAGAAATACAAATAATTTTAAATCTGCACAAGAGATGTCTCTAAATTAATAAAATTTAATTCATAAGTAATCGGCTAAATGAAGCTTAATATGTTACAGTTAATCTATACTATTACCAGTTATATTTTCACTAGTATAAATATAATTTTACTAACTCAGCCAGTTAATATGTATCAAGCAAATGATTTACAATTTCACTGCTCAGTGCCATAAAACTATTTATTCACAAACGATGATCTGGTACGCATATTTCCACATGTTCAGATTCAAAGATTTATGACGTCACATTGTTCAACAAAATACTACAATATTTAAAATAAATTAAACCAAACCAAAATGTAACATAAAAAAAATTAACATAAAGAAAGACAAAAATTATAATTAATTTCTGTTAGTTGGGTTTGGGTTTGAACAGAAAATATACGTTGTCAAATTAAGTTTCATTAACATTTTAGAGCAGTATATAATTTAATTTTTTACTAATAGAAATATATATCTACCCCCAAAAATATATTCAGATATGATTTCACTGAAACGGCATTGAAAATATAACTTCACTGGTAATATGCATTTACTGTAACATACATACATACCACACAATCATTTTTTCAACAAGAAAGCTCAGAACATCAGCTACAATTGATGAAAAGTTCAAATGATAGCAAAAGAATCTTTATATATAAATGCATAGTAAACACTGAAGGACCTGGATTCGAATATCATATTTTTAATGTTTAAGTTTCATGAATTATGCATTAAATATTTAAAAAAAAAACTAATTACGGTTTCGGGATCACCGCGCTGCTGCTCCATAAAAGCGGAAAACTCTACTAGCCGCAGTTTGTGTGTGGCGATAGCTCGGCCTTCCCATGGCGGTGGAGGTGCTACTTCCGATGCCGTCAATCCGACGCCTGGTACACCGCCGACGGCTTTCCCGGCTGCGGCGGCGTACGCACCTTGGGGGAACGGTTTAACACTGCAATACATCAAGTAAACACATTAGCACAAATTTTGTACGATATAAACAATCTTAATAATTCACAAAAACATCTACTCACTCTTGCGAGGTACCCGGTTGTAATCCAGGTTGCCAGAATTGCTGAAAAACAAATTAAACACATGATTAGCATACATCGTAATTTTGATATCAATGCTTTTCGTATGTTATAAGCTTCACATAATAAGCGAGTTAGATTACAAATGTTTGTAAATTAGAGACACATATTTAACCGTAATAAAAACACATGTGAGTAAAGAGAATCAAACGTGTGGTAATTCGTCAGCTTCGGTGGGTGAGTAATTTTAGAAAGCGGATGGTTATTCTTTGATCAAATAATATATATAAATATAAATCGGAGCCCACGCACGAGATGTCTTACCGCTGGATGGTACGGTGCTGGGAGACCAGCAACGATTTGGGCGCTAGATAGCGAAGACATACTCTGCATTGCCTTCTCCTTCAACATACCACCGTCCTGAATATTATTCACCCGTTTAGAAGATATCCAGTATTTTAAGCAATATTCGATATTAAATAGATAAGTTTTGCATTGTAAAATTGCATAATAAATGTTTCCATCACCTTAATATATTTATGGTGTTGTTAATCTAGTGAATTAAGGTTGCCATATTGAAATCGTTAAGGAAATATTGTAATTGTTAAGAAATATAATTATTATGGTTTACTATAATTGGCTATAACTATTAATTTTATTCGATAAACATACAAGATCGGATAATTTCATTAGACTTGCTTTAAAAACAACGCTGACAATAAATTGTGACATTAATAATAAAATGCAGCATATGCATTTTATTTAAAAAAATGTATTTATTTTTGAAGATCTTATCAGTAACTATTAAAGTTGCTAAATATTAAATGAATCTAATGTACAATATTTTTCTTCGAATAGTGTTGTTAGTATGTATGTATTTATTGACAAGTTTCAAAAGTCTACTGACTATTAATTAATTATTTACTTATCATGATATTGCATTAAAAAAATGAAATTGTTACATAATGAATTTTACACTTTGAACCAACAATATGAAATATTCCTATGTATCTTTTTATAATATCATAAACCGTACTTATTGACAATTTTTTAAATAACAAAAAAACACTGTATAAACTTAAGTTATTACTATTGAGATTATTAACGGCAACAAGTTAGTCAGAATTTAAATCAATTTTGGGTTAGAATAAAAATCAAATCTCAGTCAGAATTCTATTAACAGCCTGGCCATAATTATATGATTCAGAGTTAGAATAAATATCAAATGGTTAAAATTTATAATACGGTCAGAATAAAATATAGGACAATCAGAATTAAAATTATGAATGGTCATAATTACATTATTTAGGGTCAGAATAAATATCAAATGTTTAGAATAAAAATAGCATATGGTCAGAATTAAAATATAGGGCGATCGGGTGAATTTAATAAATATATTATAACATTTATAAATATAAATGGTCAATAAATTATTTGTTTTAGATATATATTATAAAATATCTCGCTCGTACCTAAAAAACAGTCAGAACAGTGAATACCCCATGAATAACTCTAAACAAATCTGAAACGAATATATTTAATTGTATGTAGCACGCGAAGGTATTCAGAGCAACGAACGAAGCGGGAACATTCGGGAAGAGCACGCTTGGCCTGCTGTGTTGACATCTGACAATGTTGCGAGCACAATAAAACAAGTTGACCATAAAAGCACTTGATAATGATAATTAACTGCCGATATGCGAATGACAGATCGACCATTTGCACCAATATTCAGAGTTACAACAATAACAACACTATTGGCATCTAAAAAAATGATTCAATCTGTCAAAATAATTCTTAGCATTTAATATAAATTCTGACCAGGGAGTCATTTCAGCTTTTTCCGGGGGGGAAGGGGGTGCGAAAGTATTTTTAATATTTCCATTTCATTAAGTTTCATAGTATTTCATTTAATGATATGTATTTTTCAAGGGGGTCCGTTAAAAGCAAAAAAATCGTGACGTCGCAGTGGAAATATCCAGTTATATAGCGTTCATATTAAGACTTGAGAATCAAATTAAGCACATCTAAACTGAATTTTGACCAATAGGAGAGCGGAAACAACAATATCACTTCTCATAAGTCAAAAATTTACGTCAAAAGCAACAAAATGGTGTTAGCACCGTTGCAGTGAGAACGCTAGTTACCGAGCGTTCCTACTGTGACGGCGCCAACACGATTTCATTGCTTTTGACTTTTGAGAAGTGATAATTGTTTTTGCGCCCTCCTATTGACAAAAATTCGGTTTGAATATACTTTGACCCACATTCTTATGTCAGAAGGATAGTTATCATATTTTTAAAACAGTGTAATATATAAGTCCAGCGAACTATGGAGCAATATGTGAAATGCGAAGTCTATCTTTACTTCTCCTCCGCTCATTTTTTCCTGAGAGTTGACTTGACTTAGTTTGTATTTTGGACTTTATTAAAGTTCTAAAACTATTATTAGTTTTAGAGCTTTCATGAGGTTAGGTTTGGGTTTGAACAGTAAATGAACGTTTTTTAGAGCAGCATATAATATCACTAGCGCCTAATATTTAAATTATATTTTTGCTAGTAGAAATATATATTTACTAGTGAAAATGTATATAGACTTCACTAGTGAAAATATAATTTTACTGAAAAATACACATTCACTAACATTTTTACATCGCATGTAAATAAATAATGATGAGTATATAAATAAAATCATATAATTTTACTAGCACCTGCCAGATAAAATATATTTCCACTGGTAAAAATATATATCTACCGATGAAAATTTCAAGATTTCATTGAAATAACGTTTTACAAAATATTTTCGGGATATATTCGAGACTGACCCCCCCCCCCCCAATGACGTCCATGATTCTGACCAGTCTAATTTAAATTCTAACCATATAATATAAATTCTGATCATCTAATATTTATTCTGGACGCTATGTAATATAAAATTCTAACTCGAAAAATATGAGCTATGATGAATACCAAAATTCATTAATTTATTTCGAGCATTATAGCGTCAACAACGATCGTTGTTAGCATTTCTCACAAACAACGATTGTTTGTGAGAAATGCTTAATGTATCATTTTATTTATTTATTTAATTATAATATTCTTTAATCGTCGAGGAGTAATATAATAAAAAGTCGATTTACAAATATAATAAATAACTTTTACGTTGACGTTTACTAGACCCATGAGTTTGTTTTTTTCTTAACACTTTGCTTGCCAAAATTCGATATATTAGCTTTTATTACTTTGCGAAAATTGTTGGATCCGACGCCCTCATTGCAGAAAGAATCGGATACATGTTTAATGGACTATAGAGTACTTTACTTAAAATAGATTTGAATATCTATTTTTTTATTATGTTACATATTGATATTTAGATTCTAAAAAACTTGGCAACAAAGAGTTAATCTATATACTGTATGTATGTCTAAGAAGATTTTCGGCTGGAAAATTTCAATGTAGCACCCCGCGCAATATAATATGTGCGTCACTATTTAAATAATATGGCAATAAGATATTTGTCGATGTTTTAAATAAACTTATTTTTTTATTAACTACACTATGGCAACCCTAAAACTTAGATTAAGTAAATTTATCGAAAGGCACACTTACCACTTTGAGTTTGGCCTGTATCTCTCGGAGCTTCCGCCGGGCCAGGACTTGTATGTGCGACGACACCTGTTTTCTCGTCCTCGTTTTCCCAGTTCTGAGTTTTATGTACCTGGCGATGAGCTCGTTCCGTCCTGCGGGCAAAACAAACGTTATCGTTAATTAATTTTCGGGGCGAAATTTTAATCTAGAAGTTGGCGGACAAGCGCGATGAGGAGCGGACTCTCGAGCGAAAACTTTCGAGAGAGTATATATTTTACGTAATAAGCGAAAAGTGGAAACTTTTCATCGGGTAGCGGCGAAACTTGGGTCATTATTACGACCGCCGCGGTCTGAGATCGGGGGCTGGGGAGCGGTGAATCCACTCGACCGCTCAGATTTCGGATGAAGTAGCTCGCGAAGAATAAGAAGAAGACGTTAATTGATCGCTTACAGTAACAACGCGTCGTTTAATTCGACGGAAACAACGGGGACGGCGGTGGTCGCAGACGGGGAGGTCCGGGGAGGCGGGTCGGCAAATTCTTCCGGTGAATGGGTATGATTAAGAGGACGATATTGTCAGGCCATTGTTATCTTTAAAGTTACTTCCCGAACAAAACTGGTGACGTATTTACTGAGGATAAAGCCGTATGGGAAGGCCGAAGCGCCGTTGAATATTTGGAGTCACCGGACGGGGGTGGGTGGAGGTCGGTCGGGTTGAAAGCGACGAGGGTCTGGGGTAGTCCAGGGGCGCCGAGGAAATTAATTTATAAATTTATATTAATTATCACATTGTATTATATAACACTCGTCGGGCACATTTAGGATATTAACGAAATTACCACAAAGCACGCGATAAAAGTATTATTGAAATTAACTAATTGTTTTATATAATTTTGAAATATATCAATTTTCGATAGTACAATATATCATTTACTTATAAAAATACGATCTTAGTTTCGAACGATTTAAATGTTGGTTTCTATTTAAGTTTTTCCGGAAAATCCATTTTAATATGTCTTGTACAATTTTCTCTTGAAACTGACCCACGCGTATCGTATAAAGGTGGGTCATTCGTCATTACAGAAAATATTTTTTGATTATTTACGACGTAGTTAATGGTTTCATTAATTTATTTATTTTTAACACGCGCATGATTCACCTGTGATAAAAAATAAAAATAAATCTATAATTTAATAATAGTTATTTAGGGCTTCCATGGCGGGACACAGAGTAGAGCTTTCGCCGCGCCGCCCTTCTTTATATTTTCTTGTACGTTTCGGCGGGTATACGCGCGCGCTCGCTCACTAATTGCGCATTCTTGGCATAGTTTCGACCCTCCCCGTGGGGGTACACGGGGCCACGCGGGGGTGGGTCGGGCGCCCCCGCTCGGAAGGGCCGAGAGACCTTCCCCTGCCTTAGCTGCTAGACGACGACGACGACGATGCCGGACACTCGCACATTCGTCTTCCAAATTGCCCGCGTGACAATATCTTCGGCGTGATCAATTCGGCGAACAACGACACAATTATAACACAATGAAGTTGGGGAAAGGGGATGATGCGCTTATACCTATCGTAATCGACTAGTAGATAGTAGATCGCGGACAAGTATCAGCCAAATCTGTCAAATATGATAATGAGATTTTTCAACTACGCAGCTGTATACATATACTTTTTTATCAACCCTCCCTGGTTTAAAATAAAATAATATACACTAGAATTAATAAGTTTCACGAGAAGACTATATGAGTAGTTTGAATGCAAAAGTGGTCATCTGCCATTTTTACCGAAATTGATTATTAGTCTTTATTTAGGAGAATAAATAGATAAATCTTAAAAAGTCGACATAAAAAATTTAAACTAGTTAGATAGAGTACGCTCGGGATAAGGATTCCGGTTTGTTATTGTGTGCGTGAACTATGTGGCTCAAAACAATTTCGCTCAGAATATTTATTTTTTTTATTTTAAAAGAAAATATATGTTTATTTAACATACATACATCTGAGCTAAGTTGGAAATTTTAACGGACAATTAAAAATATATTATATAATCGAAGAAACCAGACATTGGTGTCATTAATTAAATATTTACAAAATTCAAAATCTTTCACTAGTCAAAAAAATAATGAAGTCTTTAGCTATTCTTCAAAAGCAAAAAGATATAAAATGGGGAAAGAAATTATTCGCAGATTGTTTAATGGCTCGACGACTCTATTAAATCATTAGAATCCATTGAATAAATTTAAAAATTATCATTGGCGCAACGATAAGAATAATAACTTTTTTTTAAGCCTTACAGAGAATAGTGTAAAAAAACCAACAACGTACGGATTAATGGAAAAATAATTAAAATATTTTAATCCACGGGTAAGAGAACGAATAACTTACAGTGTATATTTGAAGCCTTGATATCAGATATGCCCAAGAAATTTTGTTCTCTTAAAATTTCATTTATAAATAAAAAAACAGTGGCACGAGTTTAGTGACCTACCCATGGGACAGTGAGCATATCTGGGTTTTAAACCAATATCAACACAAAATTATTTAAAATAAATCACTAGAGAAGATCGAACTTCTGTGCCACACTGCACTTTAATGACGAATACCAGCGTTGACGAATCAGCGACTGTCCTTAAAAGAGAAAGCGAGACAACGAAGTACACGCTACATCGCTTCTCCCTCTCATATACATTTACACGCACACAATAACAAACTGGCATCCTTATCCCGAGCGTACTCTATCTGTTTAATATTGACTTTATCTAGGCTTTTAAGCCTAGATTCACATTAATCAAGAGTGTTGAACCATATTCCACATGATCACATATTCGTCAAAATGTAAATGAATCTGATCTTAAATATTATAAAGCATCACATTGGATGGTGAGACCGCGCCTAGCGCGCATCTAAATATATTCAAAACATATATATAAAACAGAACATAAAAAATACTTTATTATTATAATTTATTTCGAAATGCACAAAGTTGTTTCATTATTCCATTGAGGAAACTCACTACATTTTTATTTTTGCGGATTTTTTTTATACCTATATATGTCTATTTCTAGTATTAAATTTATGTATGTACATTGTTGTTTATTGTTTTCACATATTCAACTTAGCTCTTAGCTGCGTGGATATATATTTTTTAGCACATTCAGTTCATAACACACAATACAACGGTCCTTCCATCGCGAAAATACCGTCCCAAGCAAGTGCCGCCCGGGGCAGCCCCCCCCCCTTCAATCAAAAATGTAATTCCATAACCAATTATAGAGAAATAGTACCGCTTAAATTTGATTATAAAATGAAGTGGTAAACAATTTGGATGTTTTATTCCAAGGGGCCACAGATTCCATTAATATATAGAAAAACTATGTAATAAAGCCTCTAAGATTTTGGATTTTGTTTTGTGATACGCGCATCAATTGAGGAATTCGATGGGCTGTTTTGCATTGTATCACCATCTAATAGAAATCTTAAAAAGTTTCTAAACTACCTGTATTTATTTACTAAAAAAAAAACATATAAGATTCGCTGGGATATGATTCCCTCGAGTCGCGTCGACGAGTCTACTTATGAAAACAGTTTACAATCCGGAGATTTTGGAAGAAATTCGTTTTAGTGCGCCACCTAATTACTAGAGCTTGTGTAGCCGAGTATTGTTTTAAGCAGCACATATCTACAAGATATATAGTATTGATTTAATCAAATTTATTCTGTAAATATGTATTGCTTTGAAATAATGAACCATTAAGTAATAAAGTATGTAATATATAGCATTAAAAAGGATGCAAACATACAAGTATCCATTAGTAACTAGACCATCATACATAGAAGTGAAAATATTGCGCCACTTGAAGGTATTGAAATGAAAAATCGGACAAGCTCAAAATACTATTGTGGACCAGAAGATTATCAATAACGACCGACATTTCAAAAATTCGATCGGGTCACGTATATCGGTCGGCGATGCGGGTAGTCAGGGGGTGGTAAGAGACGGTGCCGTCGTAATTGTGTCGGGGAAGTTCCTTTTCCGAGCCGCTGAATCCGCCGTCGTCGGTCCGGTCTAAAACTCGATGAGCACGCGGCATGTGGGGCACACAGTCCTTTGATCGAGCCCTTAGTTAGTATCGTCGTGTCAATTTGACAAGACTGGCTATCAATCGCAAAATGACCCCTTCGAGTTTGCGGGAAAATTATACCGGAAAACATTGAGCAATACCTAAGTTATCGACTGCGAGTTGTGAAAATTAAAAGTAAAATATACGGTTTTGTAACAATTTGTCATAAACGTGAGAAAGCAATCGTGTACAATAAAAATGTAACATCTGAAGTAGCAATTAAACGAACAAAACATATGTAACACTTTCTGATTGGATTTGCACACAATGCGTTTATCTTAATTATGCACGTTTATCGCGATTACTGCACTCACTTAATTATTCGCGTAATTCTAACTATAACATTCATACCTGTCATAAAGATAAGCTATTATAGCATGATCGTAGAAGATTGAGTATTGAATATATTTAACAGAAAAACTATGTTCATCCCATCTCAATTACCATGATATGATATTGCAATACCGGTAATACTGGTATTATGACAAAATCGTCCTTCGCTACTACTGGTATTACAGAATGAAACACTGGTAGTACCAATTTTTTTCCTCAAACATTTACATTTTATTTGCTGAAAACTATTCATGGCTTAGAACTACAAAAACGACGATTCTAATATTACTTGTAAACAGAAGCGGATAAGTAAATATTGCTCATTGAAAGGAATCAACCTAAGTAGTGTTATCGCAGGGACGTCATTTCAGCTTTTTCTAGGTGAGGAGGGGGGGGGGCAAAAATTGGTCAGTATGTTGTCGTTTTTTTTAATATTTCATTATATTAGGAACCTTAGTATTTCATTAAATGGCCAAATTCAACGGTCCCTGTTTAGTCCACGTCAAAAGCAATAAAATCGTGCCGTCGCAGTGGAAACTCTCGGTTATCTAGCGTTCATATTAAGACTTTTTATAACATTATTACGACTAACAATAAGTGAGTATTGAATGAACAGCACATTGGCGCCGTCGCAGACACGATTTTATTGCTTTTGACGTGAATTTTTGACTTCCGAGAAGTGATTATTGTTTTTGGGCCCTCCTATTGACCAAAATTAGGTTTGAATACATTTTGTCCACTACTTTTATATCCGAAGTCCATAGTAATATCGGTAAGGATAGCTATCATATTTTCAAAACGAAGTGCAGACCAACCATAGAGAAATATGCGAGATGCGACATCTTTCTATACTTCTTCTTCCGCTTATTTCCCCCTGAGCGTTGAGTTGGGTTAGTTTGTAGGTTTGGGTTTGAACAGCAAATGTACGTTTCGCATCTGTCAAATTGAGTTTAATAAATATTTTAGAGCAGCATATAATTTCACTAGCGCATTTCAGTTAAATTATATTTTCGCTAGTAGGAATATATCTATATCTACTAGTGAAAATGTATTAGGACTTCACTAGTGAAAATATAACTTCACCAAAAAATACATATTCACTGTAACATTTATACATCGCATGAAAATAAATAATGATAAGTATATAAATGTATATATTACTACATATGGAAAAGATAAAATCATATCATTTACTAGCACCTGCCAGATAAATTATATTTTCACTACTGGTGAAAATTTATTCCGATGTGATTTCATTTAAACGACATATTTAAAAAAATATCATCGGGATAGATTTGAGACTGTCTTTTTTAGATTTACTTTGAGGGGATAATCAGAAAATTTCAGGGATGTCATTTCAGTTTTTTTTTAATATTTCTATTACATTAAGATTAATATTGTTTAATTAAATGTCATGCATTTTTCTGGTTAAATTCATAGGGGGGGGGGGGATGCCTTCACCTACCCCAACCCCCAAATGACGTCCCTACGTTATCGGCGTAGGATTATAAATGTCAAAATTTGCAGTATTTACGCAGTGGCGTAGTTATGGGGGGGCGGGCCGCCCCGGGCGGCACTTGCTTGAGGGCGGCATATTCGCGATGGGGTCGTCTAGAGTGGTTCTTAACCCTAAATGCACTAAAACATATATAAATCCACGAATAACAAGAGCTTAATAATAACAAATTTATTATTTTAAGAAATGCTAATTTGATGACTCTGCAAAAAATGTATGGGGGGCGCCAACTTTAAGGATCGCCCTGGGCGGCACATACCCTAGCTACGACACTGTATTTACGTATTCACGTATTATCGTATTCTATAATATTTACATGAACATTTATAGCAGCGTAAAGCATAGAGACCACTCCGAAACCCAACCGTCCAAACAACTACATTGACACTGTTGCGGCAGGGATCGAGAACCAGTTACTATCATGAATCATTTTTATATATTTTTACTATAGAAAGTAAAATATGCAAAACGTGCAAACGTATTTAAAATCGTTTGTAGAATTACAATGACAGAATATCATTGCTTTCGTCAAATCCTTTTATTGTTTTTAAATGAGCAAATATTTTAGGGCTTTTTGTTTTATGCATTGATTATTTAACGGTAAGCTCTTTCAGTTGTAGTGTTCGATTCATTTAATTAAACAATTTTCCATTCTAGCTACTATTTTACTCGCGCTTGAAAATATGTATATTTTAATAATTATAAAAATATTTTTATTTATATTTTTCTAATGAATGAACAATAAAGATTATTTAACATTATAATATCTAGTAGTGAGATTACATATTATGTAAATCAATTTGAAAATACGTTATTCAAATAATATACCAATGGTTATATATCAATGCTCACGCAGCGTTGCTTTGCGCGATTGACTACGCGGGTTCGTGTACATATACAGCTTACGCACACTAAGACCAGTATCCAGTGTGACGTTCCCGGATTTCTAGTAAAAATTAAATTTATGTTACTCTTAACATGAGTAAAATTATATATTAAGATATTATAAAATAAATATTAAATGTACAATAATTAAAATACAATTATATAAAAGAAGAAAACGGTCAATACCGGTATTTATTAACTCAAATCACAGAAATACCATCATCATTACGCATTTTGCTCCGGCTACACAGCCATCCTTACCACGGCTGAATTGTCGCATTGCATTTATGACTTACGATTCGACCGACCGGCATGAAATACGACCGTCAGGAATTCTCTCTCTACAACCCGGCAATGCAAACGGACACGTTCAGCAGCCGGGGCAATTTCGGCGCAAGCCGTCGAAAATTACGCGATACCACCGCCATAACAACCGTAGCAACCACCCGCCGGCATATTGTTGATAAGACATACATATACACACTCGGATAGAGAGAGAGACGAGCGTGATAAATGGATATGCAAATTTTGTTTCAATATCGCGCGCGGGGCGCCGTATAAAGGCCGATTTACGAGCACAACACGTACGCTACTCTACGACTGCTAGCAACCCCTACGATATCATGAATATTAACCGCATCGGGGGTAGGGGGTGGGCGGTGCAATCAGGGCCTCTCGTCGCCGCCGATGCAACCGAATGCATCCGGAGATAGCTGGGGTCGAGTGATTTTTTTTGTGTGTTGATGCGCCCTCGAGAGCTTTAATTGAATTGGATTAATAAAATTGTAATGGGGATGATAGCTATGGGGTGATTGGTTGAAGAGTAGGGCAACATTAATTGTCAAATTGAAAAATTGAAATCCGGGTGAAAATGTATTTAATTTTATCTGGACTGGAAAGCACTGTTGAAGATTCCATGGACTAATATAATGATATCTGTTTAATTTTACTACTTGCAATTGGCACAGTACCTACAATATTTCACATGAAACTATTTTTTTATAACAAATCTTCAGTTAAAACTAGGGTTTTAGACTAAACGATAAAACATTCAAATATATTCGTAAAGACATGAAAAATCGAGAAATAAAAATTATCAAGCCTTTATTTTTATTTGTTGTCTGCTGCCAAAAAGATAACTCTATATGCTCAAAAAAACTCAGACATAATAAATTACTTTAGATAGACTTATAATTAAACATTATAGGTATTGATTTCAAAAAGATTAAAACATAAAAAAAAGCCAGAAGAAAGTCTACAACTGCACAATAATAACTCAGATATAGGAGTAATTTTTGAATTTTTTAGTTTTTTCTTCATTACCTTGTTTGTTGATTATTAGTAGTTAAAAAATGATGAAATAAATTACGCAAAACAAAAAAGGAATAAAAATGCCGAAGAAAGAAATGTATAATATATTTATTTCAATCAATCAATCTTTTAGCGAGAACCGTTGTAAGAAGGGTTGAGGACATTGTGAGTAACATCAATAGCCAATTAAATATCAATGGAAATATAAGTGTATTTTTTTTTCAGTTTCACCCAGTGGTTCCCAAACTTTTTTCACTCTCATTGCTCTTGCTAAATCCAGGTTTGCATTCAAAATATTCTAAAGTGAAATCTCAAATTTTTTTAGAATTGTAATTTGTTCCAAATATTTTTCAAATGTGTTTGAACCTGTACCGAAACGAAATAAACAGATTTTTTTTCTGTCTAGGTTTGGTTTCAATTTTGACAAAAATAACGGTTTTTATAAATTCTCCGGTTTCCGGATCGAAGTTCTGCTAAAAACCCTCGACATTATTTTTTAGTAAAAAAAATTGAGCTATGCGGCCTTATTAACCGATTAGTTAGCAAACTAGTACGCTTTTTACTCTTAAGTAAATTATCTCAAATTTGGAAAAGATAGTATATAAATTCTATTCGATTCTAAATATTATAGTCGCAATAAAGACTTATCATTCTAAGTTAAATATGTATATACATATGTAATCGAAATCTGATTAAATAGGTCTTCTAAGCAAGTAATTTTGATATATATACACAATATTTGTGTATATGTGAATTGTACCAGCTCCTCGTAGCTATCACTGAAAACATCGTTGCGTTTTTTTTATCAAAATATATAGGCCATTGTATAGGTCATGATGGCTTCGAGAGATACGTTAACTATGTATTAGAAAAATGGGATATTATAATCTATTCTCACGTACTGTATACTAGCAATCTAGTTTTAGTGCGACAGAACTCTCAATTTTATTCGCTACTCTAAATCCGAAGGGGGCGACACCCAATTACTTTGTATAGTGCACCACGGTTTCAATATGTTTATTCCAACATTTCTAAGAATTTTCAAATATCAAATTCCTTCGTTGTGTCGTGGGCGGAGTCACCCCGCCGCGGATAAAGTCTTTCTTAGAAGTACTTGTCTCTTTGTAGCGGAGGGATTTGCCCTTGATTATACGTGTAAAAATACGTTTAATTTGTTATAATTCTGGGACGGGGTCGGGGGTGGGTTTGTGTAACGGAACATCCGTCGGGCGGGCGGGTGACAGGGCACGGGCGGCTCCGGGCAGCAGCGAGCTTTTAATTAAACGGGGTGAGCGAGCCGTTCGCTCGAATTACGCATATTATCTACCGCCTCCATCTGGCGGTAATAAAGTGAATGTTGTGTCGGACGCGGGGGCACTCGCCATACCCTAGCACAGTCGAGCGAGACCGGTGGCACGCGGGCTCAAGAAGGTAAAACGCGTCATGGAATCAATTTAATCTTTAGTTATAAACTTCGAAAGCCTTTTACAGACTATCCGTCTTAGAACGAAAGCCTTTTATAGACTATTTATCTTAAAACGCCGCAGTAGAAGTTGTTTTCTTTTGATGTTCAATATATGTATATCTAAGTACATATATCCAGGCGTTGATCGATTCGAGAGATACAAACTTAGATATACAAATAGCAATTAAACGCTACGGATGTTTCATAAATTAAAGCCGTCTTCGTGTCAAAATCAAAGGTGCGCTCGATGTCGGTCGGCATTCGGGAAATGTACGAAACGAGATTAAATAGCAAAACGAAGAGACCCTCGAAAAGGTCGTCGGCGAGAGGAAAATTTTTGCGGGAAGAGTAGGGCCGGGTTGACAGCCGCACAAAGAAAAAGAGGCCCCGGGATAACTCATTTACGCCCTTGCATTTAAACGGAAGGTCGCTGCGGTTTTCCGCCTCGTCCCGCTGCGGAAATCTTCGCAGGATGTTCAAATTCTTTCAAAGACGCGCGCACGCTGAGTTTTATTAAGATTTTATTCGAAAGGCGGCCAACCGTACGCTTCTTTGAACCCTTATATAAAGTATTATATAATTTGACAAATAAATATACCATGTCTACAAGTTTCACAACGATGCAACACAGCATCTCGAACAATAACAATGGGTGTTGACATCTACTGTGATGTTCGCGGAATATCTGCGACACATCGCAAAGGAACAATGGAGAACAATAGCAATTATCGAATCGGCATGTTTTTCGGTTTTAAAGAAGTTAAGCTTCTTGTTTTGCGAAGGTTCGCAATTTTTTATAATTATCTTTAACGATTGCTAGCGTTCCTTCAGGATTCTAAAATATATAATGTTAACTATCGATATTTTACAATGTTGCATTGGCGAGATAGTGTAAAATTTATTAGATAACGTCTTTTTGACAGCATGGAGTCGTGCGGTATCGCTGTGTTAACGATATCTTTTATAAAAAGCACAATCGTCATCTGCAGTGATTGTTTCTGAAACTTAATCCATTAAACATTAAGTATGGTACATATTTCGTAATAAAAAGGGTTTCTGATCAGTTTTTTTAAGCGAAACGTCTCGTTTTCGTCTAAGAGTTTGTGCAGTACCCACACTCCTTTCCAAAGCTATTTTATATTCTTTAAATGCCGATGCACTGTTGATTTAGAACAGAATTTTCCAGTCTAGAGTACAAGAAATATAATTTGATCATATATTTGTTATGTTTAAGTTTGTAAGGGGCCCAATAAATTATAATTGTCAATGAAACATACTTTAGACAGCGGAAAATAACGGATTTTTTTCTCTTTTACGATAAGTTCAAAAGTCGACTTGAAATATCCACAATTGTGACTTAGTGTGCTTCAGTCCAATTGCGGGTACTGAAGATAAACGTTAAGACGACAAGCAAATTAGCGTATTTCTTTTTGTGTTCGTGTATTTTAACCCTTCAGCATTTCATAAGAAGGCATTAGAATGATGATTATGTGCGCTTTCAAGAGCTACTTATACAACATAAAATGATTGCTAGTAAAAACCTCAGGTTATTCTTCAACTTAAATCTGAAATCATCAAAAGCTTCACGAACAAATATAGCGTGGCTGATGTTGAAGGACATGACATTGATTCTGAAGGATTGATTCTTTTCGAAAGTTTAATTTCTGTTAAAAATACATTATTTCTTGCGACACAATTGCAGCAAGTTTCATCAAACTATGTGCACTGGAAATGGCAACAAATATTCTTAGTGTAGAAGAAAAAAAACTCGAAAAAGTGCCTCTATCAAATTCTTTCATAACCGAATCCGTGAAAGATTTTATGATTTGTACAGAGATGATAACAAGAAAATGACGTAAAATATTTCTTAACTAGACATAATTTAGATACAGAAGATATTGACGTATGTGTATTATCAGTGAAAATATATTTCTACTAGAGAAAACACAATTTATCTGACAGGTGTTAGTGAAATTATACGCTGCTCTAAACTGTTGTTGAGGGCAAAATTATCCGAACGTACATGTACAGAATCATCCGCGCAGTGAATAAATACAATTTCACTGATATTGACCAGTGAAATTATAAATTAATATTTCGATACGTTTTAGTGAAATTATATTACATGCACAAAAAGTGACTGTTTAGTGCGAATTAAGCCTTAGTTTTTTAAAAACGATAAAGGTAACTGTAACAGTCAACGGCGAGCATTATAGGCGCATGATAAATGATTATTTTTTGGTAAGAAATAGAAGATATTGATGTGTGAGACATGCGATTCCAACAAGACGGCGCAACTTGCCACGCATCGGGTGCAACGTTGGATATTTTGCGTGAAAAGATCATATACTATATTTGCGTTAACACGGTCAGTTAGAGAGCTATACATTTTATCATTATTCGTAATTGAAAAAAAGATAGAACGTTTGGGCTTACGTTTACGATTTTACTCTAAAGCACACGATACGGATATACGTTCAATATATTTATCATTACTCCGATTGATTTATAAATATAAAAAAATATATTAATGATTTTAATTTCTATAAATTTGTTCAAAATATAAACAAGAGTAATGATAAGTATATTGAACGTGTCGTGTGCTTTAGAACTTATCATTTCTTTCTCAATTATGAATAATGATGAAATGAATAGCTCTCGAACTGACTGTGTTAACACAAATAAGGTATAGGTCACAATATTTGATGTTTTCACGGCCTTCAAGATCATGTGATTTAACGCCGTTGGATTTTTTGTGGGGTTGCACTAAGAGTCCTGTCTACGCCGTCAAACCCGAAACGCTGGAGCACATAAAAACCAACATCCGCCAAATAATAACCGAGATATCGCCCGAAATATATGAAAAAGGCATGAAAAGGTTTTTTTTTAAAAAGTTCAGAAACTGAAGTTGGATCACATTTATATAATGTTGTATATTGTTTCGAATATCACTTGGTGTTATTAGCGATTATTTATATATTTTACTGAGGGTTGAGAGTGTTTAAAGAAGAGAGATACAATAACGGTATCCCTCGACTTAAACATAGAAAAATCTTATAAATCATACAAGGAGCACACTCGCGTTAAGGGACGAAAAATAAGTTTTGTCAACTCACCATACATCTTTCCCTCGTCGGAGAGGATGATCTTCCGCCGGCCGCATGGTGGGTATATCGCGAGCGCCTCCTGGAAGCTCTGCTCGATGTCGGGACTCCAGACGCCCTCCGCGTCCGCCGCCGATAGGTCCTTCTCGTCATCGCTGGCGTCGCCTACGTCGAGGTGCTTGTCGGCCGCGGGCTGGGGTCCCGGCTGCGGCCCTCCCGGGCCCGTCTCGGGCGCTCCGGCCGCGCCCCACGGCGACGCCACGCTGCCTACTCCGCCGCCCGCTGCAACCATATACATCCGACCGACTGACTTTTAATATGGAGGCTTGCTCAAGGAACCGCCGGCTAAGACCGACAGATACTAGATGACCGTCCGTTCTTTCCGATCGAACGAATGCATTTGCGACACACCGATTCGTAAAATTACATAAAATAAGACAATGCGTTCGTCGTCATAGTTTTGAGAATTGCGGACCGAAAGCGAGCGGAAGTTGAGAGATTCGGCGAATTCGATCGAGATGCGCACATGGCTGTGAGTATGAAAAAATTGAGTCACGTTATTCAGTAACTTATACACGTATGTACATTATCAACACGTGTTAGGATTATTTGGGTTTGATACGTTTCACCGGTTGTATAATATAATACCAATGACCAGCTGTAGTACAAACGACTCGCTGGTCGTAAGTACTACCTCATCAGAATACGAACATCAATGTTGCTAATTGACTACATAAACTTTTTCACACGCTCCTCGTGATCTTTTACAAACAAAGCTTTCAAAAGATCCATGCGACAATTAATAACGTTAACGTACACTTCTCGATTCTATTCCATCCACTGAAAGAACTCTATCCAGTCAGTAAACGCAATCACGCTCGACACACACCGGTTAATAAATCATACCGTAATTGACCCTCCTGTTTGTACATAGTACTACAAACACACAAAACGCGCCTTTTTCATTCTCGCTCTTCCGAGAACGGCAATTTGCACACGAGCGCATAATTAATCAGAAACACAAATATAGCGGCGTCGTGATATAAAAAAAATGTATGTTCCGCGAGTTCATGACATAATGGAGGTAGTTTAACTGACCGTTTACTTGTAACGATTTTAAAACAAAACGTTAAGTTGGTGCGTTTGTTTTACAATTTTCAACCCCCACACTCCATCCCCGTCGCAAGAGGAGTTATTCACCGTTGGCGTAATGCTTTAAGCGCGGCCCATTGGAGCGCAACCGTGAGCGCTTTATAAAATTCTCCATTTTGATGTTTTCATATTATAAATCTTTCATACCTGCATATTTCTTGTAAATATGAGACATAGCCGACATTCCGGCTCGGGACCCCCAGCGCTCCACCCCATACGCTCCTGTGGGGTTCTTCCGCGCGCCCCCGTGAACCTCGCTACTAGGTACTTACAATATTTTTACGCGCTTACTTTGGTCATTGATTGGGAATGCTTTTGAGTTTTTTTTACGTTTGTGAACAAATACATTTTTCCATATATAAAGTCTAAAGAATTTTGTATTCAAAGATAAACTCTGTATATAAGTCAAATTTTAACAAAAATGCCATGAAAATATACAAGCGGCAAATACAGTGAAGTTATATTTTCACTAGCATATTAGTGAATTCATATTCGAATACATTTTCACCGGTAATTTATTTATTTATTATGACTAAAACTAGGCGGCACACTGATGTAAAAACGGTGGAGGATGGCGCATTTTTTGGCGGACCTCGACGGGAACTTGACGTACGGTGGTGCTTCATCTGCGACCACTCATATATGTAAACCATATATCATTCATTCAATAAAATAATACTGCAGCGGCCTAATCTGTGTGTAATTGCCAAACATATATATTTCTACTACTGATAGGCGCCGGTGAAATTGTATGCTGATGAATCTTAAAAACCCAACTTGACCTAATGAAAGTTTTCAAACGAACTATAGTTTTTTTTGTTCTAAACAATGTATAATATGGCACATTGAAAATTCAATACCATGAAATATTTCTTATTCTTAGAACGGATATAAATATAGTTTTATAAGGTGCTTGTCCTTTTATACACGCTCGTGCGTTGCTCACTAATTTGCCTAGAGCAATCTAACTATTGAATGAATTATCCACAAATATAATAGTTGTAAAAAAACATATAGGGACATCTGATTCTCCCATTGTACAAACAACAGACGTCCCTGAAAAGCCTCTTGAGCACACAAATTTTGGCGCCGTTCGCATCCTTGGTACTATATTAATGATCGCGCTACGTGCTCCCTGGAATGCGGCATTTAATATCGGGAGAGCACTTTATGGGTGTAAATGTGGGGCGCGGACGGGACACACGACCGGGAGAAGAGTAGACCCTCCAGACTAGAACCAAGGGGGAGTACTAGCTAATTTATATAACCGTTATAGGCGCTTCCTGCTCGCAAATTATTATTCATAATCTATTATTATCGTTTATATACGCGACAGGCGTCACACACGTGTGCGCCAACCCCAAAACGAAGCAAAATTATATAATATCACACAATAGTTTTGTAACCTGTCGCAGCCGCGGTGACTTTGGAAATTCCCTACGCGTGTTTGTCGTCGGCCGATAATTAAAGTGAAATATTGTATTAGGCGTGTGTGTGTAAATATCGTGATATGGAATAATGAAAAATAATTTATGGCGTTCGGGGACGAAGCGGAGGTGGCTAATTACGTCCTCAAAACGCCGCTCTAGGCGTATTTATAAATCCCCGCGGGTGAAGTGGAATAAATTTGCATTTTCCACCACGTAGAACGTAAACTAACGACCGATCGCGTAGTTTTGTTTTCGGTGTCTCAGTTATGTGCGACTTGTCACGCGAGGGTTGGTGGTGGTTGTTTGCTTGACGTTTTGGCACCATTACTAATCCATCATCCGAAGCATACTAAGAAACTAGTCGACCAATTCAAATTCTAAAACCATTCATCTGTGACGAGAGATAAATGTTACTCAACTTTTTCAATCAAAGCCTACATATTATTTACCTGCGAGGGGGGGGTTCATAATAAATTATACGTCTTATAAAATAATATGACTTAATCGATTATAAAAAATCACATACAAAAACATGAACTGAAAGTAAAGATAAAAAATAGACTATAATCGTCCGAAGACAACAGGAAGTGGGCGGATCTCTTGTTAGTTTTTTTATGTCTTTAATACATTGAAATTTATACAAAAAAACATCACATATGTATGTATGTATACCCATAATATTATATTTTATCAAATTAAGTAATGATTGTAATAACATTTACATAATGTATTTATATTTATCGTTAATATGAGCATAGATTGTAGAATAAAATTATACAGAGGTTTAGAATTTGTATAGCAAGTGTTGGTAATTCGGTGACACACTAAAACAAAGTTCTACTATATTTCCTATTGTCAAATTGAAGAAGTGCTTTCCCAAGTACACGCGTCGACGCGACTCGAGGGAATCATATCCTAGCATAGCATGTAAAATAAAAATATATAAAATTGATATTTCCCTTTGTCAGGTATATGAGAATCTTTTTTAAATGAAGATTAAAAAAGCATGCTCGAGTGTACTGCGCCCTATGTGATTATACAAGGCGCACAGTGGCCTCAAGTTCCGCAATTGATGCCCAATACATTTGAGGCTTTATTGCAGATGTTTACGATATGCTAATGGACTCTGTAGACCTCTTTAAACAGGACACCTAAAACGGTTACCACTTTTCTGCGATGAAGCACATTGTCCAGTTTATAGAAAGATATTTTTTATCTATGAGGACAATTTAAATGAGCAATAATTCTTCCATAAAACGAATTGTTTGTGCATTACTGTTGATCAGAACAGTAAACACTACATGAATAACTCTCTGTAAAAAATCTGAGATTTATCTTAACTCTTTGGATGCTAAACAACGATATATCGTTGTTCGTCATTATATAAAATAAATGCTAACAAGGATCGCCGTTGATGTCATAATGCTCAAAAAAGTAAATTAATTTGTTAAGTTGTTACCCCCGTTAGTATATGACAATGGCATGAAACAATTTTTGAATAAATTTGATTATAATAATGTACAAGAAGAACCGATGTATATTTGGAATAAAAATTAAAAACACCGTAGCATCCAAAGCGTTAAATAAATGTGTTTAAAAATTTAATCATTTTATGGGAAAACCCAAGACGACAATTTTTTAAATAATTAAGGCATGACAAACTTCATCAAAAGGCTTTTCAAAATCAGTGTTGATGACATCTACTTGATTGCAAATATCGAAATTTTTCGTCAGAAAATGGGAAAAATAGAGCACATTCATTTATACTGTTCTCGATACACGAAAACCGTGCTGTTAATCAATCAAGCATCCTTTGATATAGTTTAAACTTTAAAGCATACTCATAGGTGTTGTGTTTTCACCACATGCATGTCAAATAGGGTTCTCAATTATTCGAATATTGAATAAAAAATGGATAAGTATTCGAATATATTCGTATTTTTTCCCTCGGTTTTAAGCGATATTAATGTATTCAACCAATCAGTGCAAAAAATCAATTAATTGCATGTTAATAAGTTAATACTTTAATTAATCATTAATTACTTTCATAATCGATTAACTTTTTGAATTTCATAAAATATTCATAACATACTGTTGTGCGAATTACTATCAGCGAGGGCGGCAAAAATGCTTAATTTATTGTTACATAATTTTGAATCAAGGACGTTATTTCAGCTTTTTCAAATCCCCAGAATAATGATCAGTTGCGATTGAATTATTTCATCAAAATTGATGGAACATTTTGAATACATAATTTAATCGAATTTATTGTATATATGTATATACAATGGATAATAATGGTTAGTACGAATTTTATATACATACATAAAGATCCGTATTGGCGTTTGTTTTGTGTGGATTTGCATATAGATTAAATAAATAGAAAAAAAAATAATCGCGAACAAATTATTGAATCGATGAAATAAATCTTTGCATCTTGAAACAAACAAATCAGAAACATAACACGAACTTTAAAAAAATTTGCGACGTACCATTTTTAACATTTTGTTTAGTTCAACGAACGAATTCCGTGAATTTCGGTCATAGTAGATACAACCGATAAACATTCTATTCATAAATGTTTTTCAAAGGCGTAAAAAGATTTTTTTGTGTTGAGAGAAAGCGTCTCATTATCTCGCATTTTGAAACAAAATAAAAGTACATAAAGGACCATGGATTTTGGAGCGGCACTAGTCATATTAGTATGTACTATAATACATAATATACTGTGAGAGAAAACGACAACATGTGTTTCAAGTATACAAATTCATTTTAAGATTTTTTCAAATTTAATTTAATATGGTTTAATACAAATTAGTATAGTTGAAAATCGGGCGAATAATTCGAAAATTTGATTGAGAACTCTGATGTTGAGGTACAGTGGAAGATCTCGACATGCATTAAATTTAAAATAGTACGTTTTTAAATATTCTATATATGTCTGTGCTGTAAATGATTGAAGTTGTGTAAAAACCGGATAGTTTTAAATTTTATGCATATCGAGTTGTCAACTTATTCACAATAACGTACAAAATACGTTTTAAAGTGTAAAATCATAAAATTTTACTTTTTGGCGCTACGAATATACATATATTTTATATCAAATAAATTAAATGATTATTTTTTATATAAATATCCGTAATGAAAATTTTGCATCCTATATTAAGATTCGTTTTACAAGGAATTTTATGTATTTCGACGCAACGTAACATAAATAACGAAAAAAGTAAATAAATAAGTGAACGACTAAAATCTAAATTGTTCTTCAAAAGTTTTTGCTGCAAATTTGCCGACAGGCTCATCTCAATAAAAGGAAATGTTTTTAAAATAACACTAACCCTTTATGGTTGAAAAATAACAGTCCTATATTATTTAAATAAATACACTGTTCCATAAAACGAATTGTTTGTGCATTTATGTAAGGTAAATCTTTTCGATGCAGAAAGTTATTCATAAGGTGTTTACTATTCTGACCAATACTAGCTCGCACCTAATCAATGGAACAATTATTTAATATATTGTTCATTTAAATTGTCCTCTTATTTTTTCATCAAACTACAGATATTTTTTTATTAGTTTTCTATACATGTTATATCTATATGTACATACAATATACCCCCACTTCATTTCGACAATCAAAATAGCACGACAAGAATCAAAGGTGCTCTCGTGTGTTGCGGGGTGATTAACCCCCAAACAATGACACGCATATGCCATCGAATTATTTACGCAACGACGAGTATGCACCCCGTGGGGTCCCACCCTTTTACGCGTTTCATAACTTGCAATGTTCGCGCGACGATACGCCATAGTTTAGCAGCCGGCACGCGCCAGTGTCTAATCCCATTCGATAAATTAGGGACCGTAAATCAATTGCAACTAAATTTAAATTCACTTCGAACTTCATAAACACACTAGGAAAACACTCGCATGTGCAGACAAACTAAATCCATATATAAACAGTTGCACTTGTGACAAGAAACGAATATAACACAACAGCGATATTTTTTCAGGTGTCACAATAAAGACCTTGGATCGATTTCGCGCGTTGTGAAATCGGACTAGGAAGTAGGCACTCAACACGTGTGTAGTGCAACGTTACTAAATAATTAAATAATAACGAAGGTAAAAAACGATATGAATGAGAGAAACTCGGTCGACCTATTGCTCGTTTTTCTTGCGATTAATCATCGCGATCGCTAATTAAATTAATTTAAATCGAAAATACTTTGAGAAGCGTCGCGCGTAACGACGCGCGCGCACTTTCATCTGCAATAAACCGACAGTCGCATGCGTCATACGCGAGTTTGCGAAAAAAGACCGAAACAATCCAGGGGTAGTCAAGTGCGTGGTCAATGAATATAGTTGTTTGTTTATTTTATAAATGTGATGATTATTAAATAGATCTCAATGCAATAATAACGACCAATTGTTCTATTGTTCGCCCGATTTGAGTCATAATAACGTGATCCATATTGTGCGTATGCAATAAAAAAAATAAGAAAGCGAAATATTATGAAATAGTATATGAATATAGATGCTCTTATTCTATAATATAATTAAAAGCTTTAGTTCAATCCCTTTCTTTTATTGAAAGCTATATTATCAAAAGTCAAAAATCTTCATGTAGTTATTCCTAAAAGAAAATCTAGAAAAAATAGTCTCGAATCTATCCCGAAAATATTTATTAAAATGTCATTTCAGTAAAATCATAACGGAATACATTTTCACCAGTAGATATATATTTTTACCAGTAAAAATATAAATTATTTGGTGCTAGTACAATTATATTATTTGAAGATATACATATTTACATATTTATTTACATTCTATGTATAAATGTTGCAGTGAATAAGTGTTGCAAAATACATTTTCACCAGTAGATATATATTTCTACTAGCGAAAATATAATTCAACTGATGGGTGCTAATATGCTGCTTTAAAATAATGTCTATGAAGATCAATTTGATAGTTGCGAAACGTCCGTTTGTTGTTCAAACCCAAACCTAACCTAATGAAAATTCTAAAAGTAATTATAGTTTTAGAACTTTCATTAGATCAAGTCCAAAATACAAATTAAGCTAACTCATCTCTCATATGAAAATAAGCGGAAGAATAAGTACAGATAGACATCGCATCTCACATATTGCTCCATAGTTTGTCTGCATTTCGATATTACACTATGTTTTAAAAATATTATAGCTATCTTTACCGATATTACTATGGACTTATAATATGAGAGGGCTAATCAAAGTAGATCTAAACCGAATTTTGTGTCAATAGGAGAGCGCAAAAACAATTATCACTTCTCAGAAGACTAAATTCACGTCAAAAGCAATAAAATCGTGTCGGCGCCGTTGCAGTGGGAACGCTCGGTAACGAGCGTTCCCACTGCGACGGCGCCGACACGATTTTATTGCTTTTGGCGTGGATTTTTGACTTCTGAGAAGGGATAATTGTTTTTTGCGCTCTCCTATTGGGCAAAATTCGGTTGAGATGTGCTTTATTTGATTCTCACTCATATAAAAGTCTTAATATAAACGCTTGATTTTATTGCTTTTGACCTGATCTGAAAATTTAGTATATGGCAATAACACGTCTAATTATCAAGTAAATTTTAATCATTTTTAATGTCTAAATAAAATATTTGGCATAAAATATGATTTCAAAAATATGTAGCAACGGTGGCTAATTTTAATATTTATTTGTAGCATTAAAGGGTTAACTCGTACCTATTATTATTTATTCAACATTGCGATGCTAAAAAATAGATAAAATGCCATTTTTGTATTGAGGGCTGATAAAAGCATATTCAAACTGAATTTTGGTCAATAGGAGGGCGCAAACACAATTATCACTTCTCAGTAGTCAAAAATTCACGTCAAAAGCAATAAAATCGTCCCACTGCGACGGCGACTTTTGAGGTGGATTTTTGACTTCTGAGAAGGGATAATTATTTTTTCGCTCTCCTATTGGACTAAATTCGGTTTAAATGTACTTTATTCGATTCTCACTCGTATTATTGTTATAAAAAGTGTTTATATAAACGCTTGATAATCGAGCGTTTTTACAGCGATGGCACGATTTTATTGTTTTTGACCAGGACTATATGTCAACACTGAGCAGCAAAGAAAACACGACTAATAATCAGGTAAATATTATGAGTAGATATTTTTAATAATTTTTTATATGATAAAAATATGATTTCAGAAAATGTCGCAACAGTGGCTAATTTTTTATGTATTTGTAGCACAGAAAAAGTTAGCTCGTACCTATTACTATTTATTCAATAAATTATATTATGATGTTAAAAAATATATAAAATCCTATTTTGTCATGAGGCCCGGAATCATTGTTTTACCAGGGCCCAGGTTCGCTCTCGGCGGCCCTGCCTATGTATATCAAATTATTATGTGTATGTTTGCATGAGTACTTTTATTCCATGCGGGCGACTTATTGTTGGTGGTTTAACAGTAGCAGATTCACAATATATGTATATTCTTCATACAAATTTATTTCAATTCTAATTTATGTGACGTCTCTTCAATATCTGTTTTTTTTGGATGTAAATCAAAGTTTATACAATAAAATATATATAATACTAAAACGAGGGCGACCGCAAAAAGTTTTGTGGTCGACTGGTCGATCGGAATTAATAAATTTATCGAAACTTTAGACGACGAAGCTTTGAAATTTAACCAGAAAGCTTATTATTAATATTACTGTAAATTGATATAATGCTAGGATGAGTAATTATGTCGTATTTTTAATTTGTATTTCATCAGCTTGACCACGCCCGCTACCAGAAGTGGCCGAGCGAAAGATACAATCGCGGAGAGCGTCGCCAATTTATGCCAATTTCACACAATTGCAAATTGAGTCTAGCGCACAACGCGGTACGAAGTGGCGTAGGAGGAAGAAAACACACCAACATAAAACAGACGCATAGACTTCTTATTAGCAGCGCGGACAAAGCGACAATAGACTGAACAATCGAGCCGAACGCGTGCACTTGACACAACAATCGACACCGCAAAAGAGATGCGACCAAATTAGAATAATCGTATTGTTTGCTCTCTACAACGACCAAGTGACGCAACGATTGGTTGCACCTTCGGAATGACAAGTTCGGACCGACGCCGCTAGATGGCAGCGTGCGCTACGATAGATCATTTTATTACAGTAACATAAATATGCACAAGAAAAAAATACACACAGCTGAATGAATATAATAATATCGCACCTAGCCACTCGTTTAGTTCATAAGGAATTGAGAGAGCTCGGCACGGTACACTGTGTGGCAATTTTTAATTAGTTGTGTTATAATTATGGAAATTATTGACGAGTTATTAATAGTAAGAACAGCGACGAATCGTTATATTTAGAGTTCACGGTCAAAACTCTCATGTGTCGAAACGTTTGAACTTTTTTTATGAAGGAAAAACTCGAATAGTTTGCTTATGTCACACAAAAAGTATATTTAGTAACAATCTAGTAAAGCCCCAATTATACTATAGGAAAAATAATATCAAATTATACATATATAAGTAACATGACATACATATATATTTAGTGAACTACTGGAAAGTTTGATATATGTATATATTTGCCATAAATAAATGTGTTTTTATCACATTTAATTCTGTTGATTTCATGATGAAAAATTATTGTATATGTGAAAGAATTAGGTAACTTAGGTAGTTTATATTACCGAATAAATATGATAATATTTGAGGCTATGTCATAAATTCCCTTAGTAAAGATATCGAAGTATGGTCTTTATATACGCATGTAAAGGTCACGCGCTCGGTTGTTTGTGTTTGTACTTAGCGCTGTAATAATATGAATTTAAAATTGAACTGCGAGTTTTAGAAAAAAATAGAGTTTTAAACGTGTACATAATTGTTACATATCAAATATGCAAAATTATTGTATATACATATATATGGGAGTCTCCTGTGTTATGAAAGCATTATCTGGAAAATATAGTCGTCAGGATTACAGCACGATAGAACAACGGTATAGACAATGAGTAATACCCGGAATACTGAGTTTAACCCTTCATGTGCCACGGACGCTATAGGAAGCTCTATCGAGTCGTGATCGTATTGCCACGGCCTTCCTACGAAGCTCTCACAAAAACTCTCATTTATTCTTTGAAATGATATTACAAGACTGTTTAGGTATATAGAGCCATCTATGGAGCATTCATAAAATGGCTAAAATTACATGTTTAACTATTCAACGTCAACAAGCAACTTGCACCTTTGTAATTTTTAATAACAATTGATAATTAGTACATAGCTTTACTAAAATAAGTTTTGTTTAAGGCTAAAACGTAGTAGAGCAAGTAAAAGCTGTCCTCCGGGTTGCACCTTTGTAATATGCTACTTCTCGCCCGTGAAATGCAAAGAATTGCCGAAAATATTTTTTATTATTGTTATATTGCTGAATTATATTTTATAAAAAATATATATTTTTTTATTTTTCATAAAAATGTTAGTTTGCTAATAAAACAAAAATTAATTCAATATTGTTTTGTTGTGACAACCCTAGTACTTCGATTCTTAACAGCTGCAAATAGTGGTAAAATGCACCGGAAACAGTACACGGAGGCTCCTTTTCGCTTAAAAGCGTCCTTGACAAGACTTAATATTTTATTTTTAATTCTAAAAATATCTGGCACTGTGATCGTGTGCTACGAAATTTAACGCGGCACATAAAGGGTTAAAACTATACGTTTTCAATTTATATAGTCTGGGAGATCGGAATTAGTAATTATTATATAATTATAAATTCGATAGATCATCACAGATTAGTTTTTCCTATATTTTTCTAATCTCACTGATAAATAATTCAAGTCGAGCTGAGATTGCAATACCAGGGCAAAAATCGACCTTCAGTACTACCGGTATTACAAAATGAAATACCGGTAGTACCGATTTTTTTCCTAACTCAAACTACAAAAACGACGATTCCCATATTGCTTAAAACCAGAAGTGAATAATAAAATAATGCTCATTGTAATGGTAGTGTTATCGGCGTAGAATATTCATGTAAAAATTATTATGCAGTATTTATAATATTTACATAAACATTAATAGCTAAAATTGAATTTATGTTACTATTAACACGAGTAGAAATATATTTTTCGAAAAATTTTTTTTTTTAGATATTCTAAAATAAATTTACAATAATTAAAATAAGATAATATAAAATAATAGAATTTTTTAAATATGTCGCATTCTAAACAGATTTAAAAAATTCTCGTTCTTTTGGAAAATCGTAACTGGCAATAAACAATAAGTAATATAGGAATTTCATTGGAATAAATTGGCGAGTGGTGTTTTGGCTCCTGGTATACAATTTAGGGGGCATCCAGAAGCGGTCAAGCAAAGACGACGATTTTCTAGACTTATTGTTCTAAAGGAAGAAAGATTTGACTTCCGTATTTTCCATATTTCGTCCCATAAACAATACAATAAAGGATCAGAGTATAAAGTATTTTTAGAAGTATAGTAGACCCCCCCCCCCCCGATTTAAATTCAGTGTAAAATGCACTAAAATGAGTAATTTTAATTTCAGAAATAAAATATTTTAAATTTTAATTTTCATTATATGATATATTTTCAGCTTTACGAGAAAATAAAAAATAAAACATACAGTAAATATATACAGTAGACCCCCCAATAACACGGTAAATTGTGGACGTGCTATTTGGATGCCTTATAACATAGTTTCTTAACCTTTTTACATCCACGGACCACCAAAAAAATCAAAAATTTTGCGGACCATCAACATTAAAATAAAATAATAAATATTTATATAATTGATTTTTTATTCAAAACAATTAATTTTGGAACACAGTATGCTGATATAACCATATTTAAGTATATTAAACTAGTCAGTAACAAGAAATATAATTTAAAAATCCATAAAATACAGCATAAAATTCGAAAATAAAAATCTTCGCGGACCACCGGTTAAGAAACTAAGCCTTATAAGGCGAGTAATATACTTATAAGGCGAGAAGTCATTAATAATTTTAATTACAATACCGCAAAACCTTCTATGACAACTTGAAAATTAAGCTGCAGCTATTTTTTTTAAATAATTAAGACTTCAGACATAATTTACAACACAAAACAAGTTATTTAAATCTATCATATAACAAAATTATTGAGTTGTGTAGACAGAATTCTTATCAAATATATGTAGTATACCACAATTTAAAATCATCTGTATTTTTAACATTTCAATCATCATCTCCACAAAATTATAGAATATACCCTTCAGTTGTCACGCAATAATATCTCGAAATAATTGAAAATGACGATCATTGATTGCTTTCCTTGAAGAGTGATGCAAATTCATCAACATTCCGATATGCTTACAAATGCAAGTTTCCGAAACCTTTTCCTCGATACAGCTTTACAGCGCAATGTACATATAATTGATTGTACATGTATGTTTAAATCATCGTGACGCATTGTGGTGGTTTAGGTCAAAAAGGGCAGTTTTAAATAAATATATATCGGGTTAATGATGCATTATATGGAATTAAAACTAGGTTACTTTTAAGCGCATCACCAATTTGTATATCAGTCAATTATAAACGTATCTATAAATAAATGATCATCGTTATAAAATGATTATATTTAGTTCATCAAATATAAAATTTTTCCGTCGATTCGAAGCGAAACAGAAAATGCGGACAGTCAAGCTGACCTTCCAACTCTGATAATGACCGAGAAGTGTTTACCTTTTTCCCTTATCAGACGTGAGAGATAAGGCGTCGAGATTTATGCCATTTTGGATGAGACGTTTGAATTTTCCGGCTATTAGAGTGCAAACAAACAACTAGGATAGCTGTTCATATTTCTTATTTATGTTTCACCTTAGATATGCGAAAATATCAAATCGCATTTCCATAACTAGAATCGACGCGTGGTATCTGTTATATAATATTGCAATTTTTATAAACACGTTTACCTACAAGTGTAAAAACGTTATTTATGAATTCTATTAATGGCATTTTTATTTTTTTATTTACTAAAAACAAAAGTAAAATTTTAAGGATATTATTATTGGCTGATTAATTTTAATTGTTCTTGACTTTGTATAATACAATACATTGACTGCGAGTCACGACGAAAGAACAATAAAAAATGTTTCTTGTATTATAGATAAAGCACCGAGACCTTAAGGTTGTAAGGGGAGATTCATAATTTTCCGACCAATAAAAATCACGAATCTAACCGTATTTTAACATCACAAAATGGATGAATAAAGATGTGAATATGAATTCAAATTTCATAGGTAATAAAATATCATTAATTCACATGTAAATTGCAACAAAAAAAAATACTTTTAAGGAAATGTAAATATATTTTTATACACCTTAAAATAATTTGCATTAAGATTATGTACATAATGCACATGCATTAAACTTTTAACATAATCTGAACTTGAGTGACGCGTTATTAATACATTGCGTCTATTCCTAGAGTGCAGAAAAATAGACCCACTCTGATTTTGATCTGCCAACCGACGTTTTCGACAATACTAATTAATTATCTGATCAAAAAGTACAAGAACAGAAAAAACTCGATCCATATTGCTCATACGAGGAAGCGTCGCAACGGCCCGACGAGCAAACAACAATAATCGCTACATAATTTTGCATTGCGTGCGATTTTTTCCTCCTCGGTTGCGTCACCGCGAGCAATTGGAGTCCTTGTAATAATGCCCCCATGGCACACACTAAAATGAAAATTAACGGCAAATTCTCTTATAAACGGAATACTCGCCTACTTATCATCAGTCTATGAACGCAAATGATTAAAACGAACTTGGAAAACGTGTAGAAACAATCACGAGGGTAGATTATATATAGATGTTACAGTAAAATTTTAGTGATTCATATCAGAATACATTTTCATCAGTATATATATACATATTTCTACTAGTTAAAATATAATGTATTTGAAAGGTGCTAGTGAAATTAGATGCTGCTCTAAACTGTAATGACATGCGTGAAACATAGTGTAGTGGTCTTCAGCTCACAGTTGTGAACGCCATTTATTTAAATCCTTTACGCCACCAGCAAATTTCGTTTAAAAAATGTTGAATTTGATTAATTAATTTAGGTTAGGTCTGGGTTTGAACAGCAAATGAACGTTACGCAATTGTCAAAATAAGTTTCATATACATTTTTAAGAAGCAAATAATTTCACTAGCACCTCTTAATTATATTTTCGCTAATATATTATATTATTTATTTGTAAGATCAACGTCTTTCGTACGAGTAATGTTCTAACATAGTTATTTTTAGACTGTAAGATGACGCGATTGCCCCTTTTCGTGATGCTGTGATACTAATTCGCATCAAAAATTAAAAAAAAAATTAGACCATAGTAAAATAATAAATCAGTGTGTTGCGGCGACCGTTCGCCAAACAAGAGAATGTTTCTTAGACCATAGCACCCTGGATCACGACTTTTAGAAAACGCGACCTTTCCAAAAAATATAAATTGTCAGTTTCTTCTTAGAAATCCGGCTCATTAGCCAGGCGTCAGGGATAGCAATAGTTGTGAGCCACGTTGGACAGTTGATCTTGGGTCGTCGGTCAGAGCGGAAAGAACAACAAACTCTCATTTTTATTACTGTTTTGACTAAACCACGTAGTAAAAAAAATTGACTATATCTTTTGAGAAGTTTTAAAGAGGTAAAATTAGCGCGTATATTTTTTAATTATCATAAACAAACACGGCTGGTTTTAATTTTTAAACACTATGTCTCTGGCATTGAAATAGTAATTAATAAATCGTGTTCACGTGTTCGTTAGTCTTTTACGACAATAACTTATACGAGTTCCTTGACATCTAGCGTTCAACACAAGACTCTCGCGAGCGGCCAGTATAAATGATTTACTTTAACATCGCGGAGACATAAATTTATCTGCGCGCAGGAAAACAGCATTCGCGAGGATTGTTCGCTTTAGGTGGTATAAATTTCGTCTATATGTGCACGGGTGGCTAATGATCTGAGACGCGGTTACGCAAAGCTGTATAAGAAGTTGCGCGCTTGCAGTCTAAATTGAGCGTACGGCAATAATTGCGAGCTGTTGCGAAACGAGAATGAAAAGTTGCAGTAAAAAGAAGCCAAAAGAGCAAAAGGAAGAGGAAAAACTTACTCTCAAAGAGATTTTAGAGCGATTTATAGAAGAGCGTGTGTGTCTGTGCTTGAGGAGCGCCAGCGGATGCCGCTAATTATGCGGTAAAAAGTTGCCAATTCGTAATCCGTACAAAAAAAAATACGCGATTCAGTAAAAAAAAAATATGTTTTTTAACAAAGCGAAAGCGTGGCATGCTTTGTATTGTCTCGTCGTAAACTCACAAATGCATACATTACCATGATCATTAACGTTATATCTCTGTAATTTGGAAAGAACATTTATCTTATTAATATTTCGCATTTTCAATAAAAAAATCTGATACGTAAGTGGTAACATTAATTTAACAGGAAAGACAGTAATTGATAGATTTTTAACACGAAATTAAACTTTTAACAACATTGTCAGCAGATTTGGACTCCTGCCAGCATTTCCTGGAAAAGTGGAACACGCACGCAAAAATCAGGGATTTCCCGCTAATATCATATGTAGTTTTTTTGACAGTTTAACGTAAAATGCGAGATGAAATGCATCGCTCACTAAAAACGGTAACAACGTATGTATATTAAACATCTCAACACAACACATTTCCTTTCTCTCAAAGAGAATTCATGATTAGGTAGAATTCATACTTCAACATCAAGAAGAAAAGCGAATACATAACGATCTTTTTTAAGGGTCTACTCAAATAGATTTATGAACAATCCACGTTATAAATTATTGAAAGTCCCACGCAGATAAGGAACCACGGTTATTAAGCTCACATCAGTCAATCATGCATATTTGCGCTTCGACGGCGTTAAAAATCGATTTCGACGCCCGGGGCGGCCCGGAAAAACCGCTTAGTATTCAGACGGACGAGAAAAACCGTTTAAAACTTTAGCGCGGAGAAGAAAGGCAAATGGAGCCGATCGAAAAGTGCATAAAAGGGACAAGCAGGGGGAGCGTCTGACGTGGGACGTTACACATGAAAAAAAACACATCCTTTGTATTCCGCCGGAGAGAAAGACAATCGGAGGAAGGGTCGCGTGGGTTAACGGGTTATCTTAAAATCGGAGCTTCTCAAACTATAGATAAGATTATATAATTATAAGAAATTTGAAAATAAAAAATCTATACCTTCATTGAGTTTTATTTTTAATTTAGTGATACGATGCGGAAATACGTTTAAGATGAAGTATGAGTTATATTCCATTGCGTTTTTATATCTTGGGAATCTATTGAAAATTATCTTGATATTTGGATAAGTTTTGATTACTTGCTCAGTGACTTATCAGAACTTTTTTTTTGTTTTAGATTCGATATTTTCTTAAGCAAAAATAGCATTACGTATATACAAACGTAGCGAAAGAGTATGTAACACACAACATATTTCAGTGAAATCAACAATATATGTAGTGCTATCTATATGGCGATATGTCTAATATTAAATTTATTGCTTTTTATACGATCACATCACTCGCTCAGCAACGATCCTTTGTGCAGCAACAAACGCTACAAACAAATTTTTAGACCTGAGACCCAGGTACATCATATCAACTTTTTCCAGAGGGGTGCATAAGCTTCGATTTTTTTATATTTCCATTTCATTAAATGACATGCATTTTTCTGGCCAATTTATGTTTATTGTCCACGTCAAAAGCAATAAAATCAGCAGTTATCTAGCGTTCATATTAAGGCTTTTTGTATCAGTATTACGAGTTAGAATAAGTGAGAATCGAATGGCGCATATCTAAACAGAATTATGACCAATAGGAAAGCGCAAAATACAATTATCCCTTCTCAGTAGTCAAAAATCCACGTCAAAAGCAATCAAATCATGCCGTCGCCGTCGCAATTTTATTGCTTTTGACGTGAATTTTTAACTTCTGAGTAGCGATAATTGTTTTTGCGCCCTCCTATTGACCAAGATTCGATATGAATACTTTGACCAATACTCATATAGAATCGATAAGAATAACTAACATATTTTTAAAACATAGTATAACATGAGGACACTGATAGGTAGTAACTAGAGAACACTGATAATATCGGTCTTCATTCGAGTCGCAGCTTACTTATGCATAGATATAACAAATTATTTTATGTTGTGTCTATAAACACCAGCAATAATTCGAGTGTTTAAGTTGTGACTTTAGTAAGGTTTTGATCAAATACACAGATTCTGTGTTCTAATTAAATTATCATTACCAAAATCTTATAATATGGACATAGCGTTTTTGACGTTATGCCCAATAGTTAATGCGCAATCACAAAGTGGACCTGTGTGTGTATGAGCATGTACATGCACCGAGTGCAGCGCGATGCAGTGAAAGGTTAACAGGCGAATAAAATTAAACCAATGGTAGGGCAGCTCTAAATAGGCCTGCTTTATGTATTGATTTGTCGAGACACACCAGCTCGACGTTATGGTGCTCGGTGCACTCGGCGCACTACCACCACAGCTCACTATAATATAGCCATTGTTAAATTAAATTAACCGCCGTCGGATTACTACCGGCTCCGGCGTTAAAACACAACGCCGCTTTAGCTTCGCTTGCGAAAACGTAGTAACGAAACATTCGACGATTGCGCTCCGCGTTGCACCGATAAATCACTTTTATATGGATACAATCGCGAATGCAACCGAAAAGTTGCAGTAAAAAATACGACGAGCGAAAAAAATGTCGACAAAACAAACAAAATACAAATTAGTGGATTATGCAAAGCGCGCGGAAAATTAAAACTATATTCAGAAGCGCAAAAAACACGCGATTACATTTGAAATACGCGAGATAAACTATGCACGGCAAAAAAAATCAACAGTTTACAATTTCTTTTTCATGCACCTTTATATTATTAATTATTATTAAACTAGGAACAAAGGTGCGTATTTGCATGAAAATAATATTTATTGCGCGTTGAAAAAAACGCGCACAATAATCGATGAATTTTAATGTATGCTAAGCGCGCTTGTGAGTTGAGTGAAAAAACTTATTTTACGTTCGGCGGAAACAACTTGTTTTGTAAGTTCAATTATCTTTTTTATCGGCGTGCGAAAAAAATGTGTTTAATATACAATCTCTCTAAACTCCAATAGTGCATAGATTAATTGAATAGCTTAAATATGTACGAAAATTTATACGTTTTGAGAATAAAATTAAATTGTACATATTTATACAATATATAGGAAGTCGTTTTTTGATAAAAAAACTGAGTAGATTAGTGTTATTGTTATATACTATTTATTGATAATACGTCAAATACTTTAAACACTAGATTAAAGCATTATTTAAATACATTTTCTCAACGAACAATTATTCAATCTGTGTATTTTTTCAATAATTATATAGGGAACAGGAAATTTATCACCTGCAATTCACCACCAGCAATTAATCGCTAGCAGTTTACCGCCGCGTTAATTAATCGCATAAACAATTTGTAGCCTACAAATGATCGCCAGGCAATATATAAAATTTATACAAAATTATTTTTTATTTTAAATTAAAAATAAGTTTTTTATATGTGTGACTTTTAGAATTAAGTGCAACTAAAAATGTAAATTATATGCTTGGTACATTTCCTAGAAATAGATAACCGATATTTATAGATTTATGACCTATTATTACCACAGATCGGAAATTTGGGGTTCGAGTTTAAGATTCACAATAGAAACTAGTACGTGTCTTTGTTTAACTTAGTAATTAATTATCCCAACGTGACTGATTCTGAAAATTGCATAAACATTCATTTTGAATTATTTCCAGTCTAGTTTAAAATTAACCTATTGTTATATTGTAATATTTAATACCTATTTATTGTTAAAATAGTATATTTTTTTTACTATTTTTGTGATATATGTAACTATTAAAATACATAGTCCACCTATTAAATTACATATTTCCATACACCTATTTTTTATTTCTGTACTATTCCGTATTATAGTTTATATAATTCTAAAAGTATACTAAATCATAGCTTAAGGCGAAAATTTAATACATATTTTTTATGATCTAATCAAATACATCTCATGGCTTCTAGTCTAGACGGTTAAATATGCTAGCAATCATTTGTATGCGATCAATTGACTCGGCGGTAAGCTGCTAGCAATTAATTGCTGACGGTGAATTGCGGGCGATATTGCGTGAAAGAAAAACGTTTTTCTTTTCGAAATCATAAGAATTGTAAAATATGTATTGGAACTTTTAATTTATTATAGCCAAATGTCCGTAATAAAAATATTTATAAAAAATAAAATACTATGTCATCTACAATTTAGTTTGAGAAAAAAATGCGATTTTATTTTGTATTCGGCAAGACCATTTTTATTATTTTAGTCTTTCAATGTGATCATCAGTACAAAATGAGTGTAATAAATCAGGTTAAATGTAAACTATATAACTGGCGTGGATATTAACAGCGAGTATTTGCGAAACATATAATACAACAATTATACGCGGCTTGGGTGTATGCAGTCTTGGCAAAAAAACTGTTATTCACAAAGAAATGCGTCTAATACAAAAGCTGGACTGTTTTGAGGAAGAGTGACGCTCTCTGATGAGAGTAAAATAAAATTATACATGTAATATTGGGTGCACTTAATTCGTCGTCAATGTGGCGAAATATACAGCCAAAAATGACTTCAGGCAACTGTACGAGATCTAGAGAGCTAAATTTTATGGGGGTGCTTCTTATATTCCGGAATGGAATGTATAATATTTCATCGACAAGTGGATTTTTTTAAATGTAATAACAAATTAAAAATAGTACTCTTATCAAAATATTTTAGAATATCAGGAAAATATAGAAAAAAAATGATATTGAAATAGTCCTTAGTTAAATCTTTATTCCATAATTAAGGAAATAAAATCGAACGAGCAACTCAACGAGCAAACAAATATTTATAGAAGTGCGTGCCACGACGAATTAGGTGTAGATAACGAATTCGTTAAATCGCTAGTTAATTCCATACTTCTGTGTTTTAGCAATATTATTTAAAGGCTAAAGGAGGGGCAACAAAATAATAATATTTAATACAACTACTGTTTATTTTATATTTTAAATTTCACCACACAATAAGGGTTTTTAGTTTATTTTTAACGTGCTCTATAAACATTTAAAAATAAATAAATTTATTAAAAATATAACTTAAAAGTAGTCTTACTTCAAAACTTGTCTAACTTATATCGAATAATACGTAATAGGCGAGTTTTGAAGTAATATTTTCTTTAATTATATACGAAATATGTAATGCGTTTCATGCACGATAATTTAAATTAGATGATGATTCAATCCATTATTTCATATTAGGTTTTCCTAGATTTACCCGTTACCACGGATAGATATTTAAAATAAAGAGCAAAGCGTGAAACATGCTGTTATCAAACCATCAGGTCTTGCTAATATAATATTGTGTTTAATTAGGCATCCTCAGATAACGCCACTTTTTTTGTTATAAATATATTTTTAATACTAATAATACCTGTTCATTAATATAAACATACATATCCAATATTTCACTATGTATCTATGTCTATCAAGTGTTTCCACTTTGTATGTTATTTGTTTAAAGAAGTGTGTACATGTACACTTAACACACAATAAAGTAACAGAGAGACATATAAGATGGACATATACCAGTATCACGAGTTCTAGCTTAAGATATTGTAACAGCTAGAGGTTTGGATGATAATTTTACGGTGTAACCTTAATATATTTACAAGGGTTTACGTTTTCAAAAAGGCTAGTATGTCTTGGCAGACGAAAGGTTGCTGAACTTTTGATCTAGATCTATATGTATAGGTGTATCTAGTCCGACAGATTTGGAAGAAGCGACTTCTTTCACTCATCCGCCCACTCCGCGAATCATTCAGCGACAACTACCAAATCGACTGTCCCAAGATCGGTTCAACTCGTCCGTTCTTTTTTCAAAGACACACACACGAACGGAAATACATCCTAGTCTCTTCTCTATCTCTTTCTCCGCGGGACGATCGACTATCGGGCAGATTATATAAATCGTGCCCAAAATAACCGGTGCTTATTTTTAGACATAACAGGAGTAGGGGGAGACCGGTTTACAAAATCACACACCAGGCGCAAATCCAAAACCAAAACATCGGTTAAGTGCAGACACAACAACGGCAGCATCGATGCAACGATATAGTAACGTGAGTCGATCGAGACAGGACGATAAAGTCGGACACGCGATACCGAGCCGAAGGTAACGATATACACAAAAGGGCGGCGAAAAGGGTCTGCCAGAAAATTTTGTACACTAGTGGAGGGAGAGCAGCAATCACGGTGGGCGTCTGAGGAAGTGTCGTTTACGCGCGGGGACAGAAGGAGCGATGAATCGGAGAAGTAGTAAGTAGCACCTGTCTTTGTAAAACGCTTGGGTTATTCTTAATTGATACGAAAAATAAAGATGCAATTATGAATTGCTTTTTTAACTACACCATTGATTGTGAAAAAAGTGACAATTTCTGATAAGCTTTTCGATGTTTTTTTTATAGTTGACACGATAGTTGCTTAAATTATATTTTTGCTAATAAAAATATATATTTACTGGTGAACTTCTCTATTGAAAATATAACTTAAATGAAAAATACACATTCACTGTAACATTTATATATAGCATGTAAATAAATAACGATAAGTATGTAAATGCATAGGGATAAATTGAAAAACAGGTAAAAATATACATTTAACGGTGAAAATGTACTCCGATATGATTTCACTGAAATGAGATATTTTAAAAATATATAACCCTAGAATTTCTGGTTTAAAATCAAAGACGTCACAGTGGCGTAGCTATGGGTGGGGGCGGACCGTCCCGGGCGGCACTTGCTTGGGGGCGGCAAATTCGCGATGGAATCGTCTAGTGTGGTTCCTAACCCTAAATAAACTAAAATTTATGTAAATCTACGAATAGCAAGAACTTAACAATAATCAATTTATTATTTTAAGAAATGCTGCAAATGCAAAAAATGTATGAGGGGGGGGGCGTCATTTTTAAGGATTGCCCCGGGCGGCACATACCCTAGCTACGCCACTAGGACGTCATCAGCATTTTTATTTCATCAAGATTATTTAATTAAATACCAAATTCAAGGGGGGGGGGGGGGGCAAATGCATTTATTTGATTCAAAACTTTTTAGTCCGGTTTAATGATAAAAACACATACATAATTCAGCGATCAATAATTCGTGTTTTTCTTACAAGGTTCTTATAGGATTTGATGCAGTATAAAATGTCCAATAAGACAGATTACCTTATTTTTCCATCAAATTCAGATAAATCTTATACAAACAACAAGCGCTGGAATCGTTTTTTACTCCATCCCCAGAAACAGTGACTAATCGCGACGACGGTCGTCGAAAGGACTCTTTTTTCGATAATTTATTCTAAGCGAGAAGAAGAACAAGTCGAAAAAAAGAAACGAGGTAAAACGCAATTGACAAAAAGCACTCTACGACGGTGACGCGTATAGATTTTTTTCCTTCCTCTTCTTTCGAACGGAAGATAAATTAGTCTGGGGCCTCCGAGTGAATTGTATGTAAGCAAACGCGTAATCTTATCGCATTGTAAGAATAGAGCACTTAAAGTAAGGGCTAGTATCTTTCAATGTATAAACACTCACAAGACAGAACATAATAGAATAAACCATCAATGGTCTGACTCGACGTGTGCTCGATTATTTGAACAATATGCACGAGATGTAATTGAAAATACGTGTACATAAATCGCTATGACGCAACCCCGATGCATTTTCCATGTGTGTAAATATTTTAACAATGAAAAACGCACGCGTAGCAACGATCGAATCAAAAGTTCTCTTTATAAAATATTGTATAATTAAAATAGCGTTATCTTAAACGCGAATAAACATTCTACGTTTAATAGGTGTCAAAAGTTGCGATTGTAATGCAATTAAAGTAATTAATAAATTGATTATCAAACACTGACCAATGACATATTATATGAATAATGCACATTGTAAGCATTATTTTGAGATAGTATACTCATCCTTCTATTTCTTTTCAATCTATTCATTACTTTACAATGTTTTCTTAACAGAGTTTCATATCCTTTTCTACAGCAGATAGCACATATTGTGAAAAACACCATGAATGAATTCGGATTCGTTCAATGAATAGTTGATTTTACAAGAGAAGCAAATACATGAGTTTGAGAGCGTTAGAATGTATTGCATTTTTATAAATCGAATAGATCTCTTTCAATGCACGTGGGTCCTTCACGAGACGAGATCTACCTCTCGAGTCAGATCCCTCCAATTAAGTTCGGCAACGGCGCTTTCACACGGTCGACCGTCAAGACCTGTCCTCCCATCCCGCTAACAGGTGACCCCGAATCTCCGCTAATGAGAACCATATTCGCATTGTACCCGGTGGCGCCGGAAGTCGCACGAAAGAATCCAGCCGGACAATGGCGGGGATGTAGCGGAAATTTTAAGGTTGCGGGATATTCGCCGGGGGTATCGTCGGCAGGTATTATTATTGTGTACGCACAGGTAGCGGGCCCCAGTTCACCTTGCTCCTTTTGTGATCGAGATAAGGTGGCTGCGGTGGGCGTGGCGAGATGGGGTTGGTCCTGTATAGAAATTACACGCGTGCGTTTATTTTGTAAATATTGTACGTCGGACCGCAAAGTGACGATTTTACGGCTCGATAATTGAACTTGCGCGTCTGTATAATTAACTGACAGAGGGCCTAAAAGTTAACTGCTATTTTTTATTGGTGCATAATGGGCGTTAGAAAGAAGGAAGTTTTATTACCTTTTCAAGTTAACTACCTAGCATCTACGGGTTGAATGAAAGCCAGCAAACGATTTATTGTATTTTTTTATATTTATATATATATGAAAAACTTCAACAATAGATAATTAAAATATGACAACAAAAGTTGATCTATAGAACATCAATAAAAATGTTTAACAGTAAACAGATATTTTATTGTTACAAAGGTTTCAAATCTGTCAGTTTATTTTACTAGCTCGGTTTATAGTAATACAACTGTGAAGTCAGTACAATCAATATCCAACTTTTGGTATAGTTTACTCCCCACTCCTTAATAACAGTAAGTTTATTAAGTATGTGCAAAATTCTAAGAATTCATTTAAAATAAATTTTGACATTGAGACACAAATTTACCGCTGCAGAAATTTTTAGTTATTCTTCATCACATCGCAAACTTAAGTTTCTGTTCCCGCCACCGCAGTGTTGTCAAAGCACCGCCATGCTCCAGTGTAGCCAATTTAAATTAGTCCCTACAAGTAATTTATTTTCACCAGGACTGCGGATGCTCATTTAAAATTTTACCGACTCCGATTTTAGCAATTTTAATAGAACTATTTTTTGCTAGCATATAATTGAATAATAAATGATAAAGTATTTCAATATATATTCGTCAATCTATGAAGAATCGAAAAATACAGTTTAAGGGATAAATACAGGTGTTCATACAAACATAATTCTATATTATAGTAGAAACAATCAAGACCATTTTTATATTATAAATAATCAGCAATAAGCGTTTCAAACTTTAAACGATACAAATTTTAACCTGCTGCCAAAAAAATATTACCATAATAAGTTACAATTGTTAAATGATTTACAACGACTGCATTTTTATTTTTGATTCATTTTTAATAAAGTACTGTGACCGTAAAGTGGTTAAAATTAAACATTATTTTATTTAAAAGAGATACAAAATTCAATACTAACTATCGAGGAAGTCCACAGCTACACAATATTAACTCGGAAATGTGAATAATTTCTGAATTTTCGAAACGAATAGTAAAAGAACGAGCGAATAAATTCGATGTTTGGATTGGAGTCTATAAATAGCTTGCGACAGTAAAACAAAGAACAAAATAACCCTTTTTGAGAAAAATCTTTACGAAATTATGAGAATACATCGGATATAAATCGGATAATCTCTTTGCTGAATCAGCAATAACTCTCTTGAAATTTGCACACTTCACAAGTTCACAACAATATTTCCATAATAAGCTACACTGCATAACAAAATTAATTTTACGTAAGATTATCATATAATCAAGTGAAAATTATACTTAAATTTGACAGAATTATTAATAAATATATTTTTAGTAGGAGCAAAAAATATTACACATCATTAATAAGGATATTTTCAAATAACCATAATCTTTTATACGCATTATATGCATATTAAAAAAAAATTGCCACATAAATTTTAACGATCGACAACGGATAAACATCTATCCGAAAGGATTCGCGTATAAAACGCAACCTACACATATCCTTCTCCATATTTTAGTAAAAATCCTTCGTTAATTACGTATAAACGACTCGAACTGCATTTTTATGCCATATTGAGACCATTAGCGAACGAGGAAACACATATCTTCCACACCAGTATATTATGTACGCAAACATGTAGTGTGTGTAACATGTGAGAAATTCGTGCGCGGAGCGGAGCACTTCATTTCGTTTTCGCTAGAAAAGCACAGTTCCGAGAAATATTGTGGAGCGTTCTCGTTGTTAAAAGCTCGGTTGACATATTCGAAATTCCATTGCGAACAAAAAACTATACTACACACATACACACACAGCCGAGTTTCGCATATTTCTTCGTAGCATAATTACGACAACCTCTCTTGCGCCACATTCCGATACGCCACCGCCACGCATCCCTCGAAAATATGGCAAATCATATGCGAACAAAAAATGTGTAGCACCTGAAACGTATCGTCGGTGTTTCCGAAATATGATACGATTGAAAAAAAAACAATGTCAAAATGGAGTAACAAAGTATATGTAGTTAAAATTAATGTTAATCATATTTAAAAATAAATTTTATATGTATGTATAATATATACATATCTGAAACGAACGATTATTTTCTTAAAAGCGTCGATTTATTATCAATATATAGATGACGAAATGTAAATAAATTTTTATTGATAATAGGTTATGGGGTCAAATCAGAACAGAGATAATAAAATAATTATAATAATACTAATTTCGCTAGAACATTAGACGAATATCGAGAGAAAAGCTATTAAAATCGCACTGGGGCGTTCTGTAGTAATATTATCGAGGTGAGTAAAAATAATAATAAATTAAATTAATGGCTGGACCACTCGTGATCGATACGACGAAATTTGCCGCAAGGATTAATTGTGTTATTTGGACTTTATAAGAACATTTTTTCTCGCCGGCGTTTCATTCGTTAAATTATTAAGAACTAATTGATCGGTGCCAATATGCAAATCATACGGCAGATTATTGCCGATCATGTCTATTTTCGAATCACCGTTAAGCAAATACAATCTAATACATTTATTAGACAATAGCAAATAGTCTGTTTCCGTCCCGAATCATAGTATTAGCCAGACAGTCTAAAACTAAAAATGGGTTAAATGTGTATATAAACTCGGCCGTTGTGAATTCAGTTCTATTATGAATAACTTGCTCCATGAACTTCATTCAAAACCATCACTTCCGACTTAAAATGAGATGACCATTTAAAGACGATTAAAACAGCCGCTTTCCACTTCGACCAGATCAAGTGAAACAATCATACGAGTCCCAAGAGTTGAACCCGATTTTATTTAGTGCTTAGACTACGCGACGCATTACTACAAATTATACAGTGAATTTCTAAAATGTACTATTAATTCGCGTGCACAATAACAGCAACATAATGTTCGTTTGTATCAAACGTAAATTTGTTATTGCATAATGTTGTCTTACTGTACCTCAATAAGTTTTACGTTTTTTTATTATTTGTCTCTCTAAAACTAACACTGGCACAAATCCTCACGATTCAATGAGTCTTCTCCCAACACTAGCCGCCAGTACACTAGCCACTCTTTGCACATATTATTGACAGGATACAATCGATATGGCATTTTTCAACTTCCCACTAGACCTACGACACGGGTGTCAAACTATATACTAAAAAAATACAGTGATAAGCAGACGATTAATTACTTCAAAGTCAATAAATCGAACGTTAAGGTCATAGTTCAGTCTACCTTCGTAGCTGTTTTGATACAACTACGAACAGAAACGATGGAGAGAAGGAGAGAGATTATAGAGGCAACGGCAAAGTTCGCCCACGCTCACTATTGTACAGGTAAATAAATGTCAACCCGTCGAGGTGAGAGGACGGTGAAAGACGCAGAAAGGCGGAGGAGGGAACAAAGAGAGCAAATTAGGGAGAACTCCGTCAGCCAGGAAATGTATGTTCGTCGGCTATCGCGCAATGTCACGAGCGTGCGATAACTTTAATCGGACCGCGACGGGTCAAGTCTGAGCAAGAGTGTTTTGAATCAATTTAATTGTCTTTACGATATTGACATTATTAATGTGTTATGTATACGACAAATAATGATGCACGATTACGGGAACGGCACATTGTTAGACAATGTTGCACACGAGAATCGCACCAAAGGAGTTAATAGTTAAAAAATGGCAGATTCCATGCAAATTTACTTTTAATCCATTTAATTTATTATTTTATTTTTATATGCAATAAAATATAAACTTGTTATCTTCACGACTACATTGCACTTTCGAGGGCTACTTTTAACGCCGCCGCCATAAAAAGCGCATTAAATTACATTTTTATCGACCATAATATGTGCATATTTTATTTCGTCGTGCAGACATATTTTATACCTATGGCAATATCGACACGTGTTGCCTTAGATTTATAAAATTGTGCAGATGTTGATTTAATCAGCGGATATTGCGGAGGTATAATAATATATTCTAAGCGGTCGCTGCAAAGGATTCGTGCGATTGTATATTCTTGAATGAAATTATTAGAGAGCAGGACTCGATGAGTCAATCGTTTTGTTTATGAATTAACGATAAGCAAGTACGACATGTTTATGATCTGTATTCGAGTGGATGAGAGTTTCGACATATTTCGAATTCCAAAGATTTTCCCACGTGCGTTAAATAAAACAAGCAAGCAATAAACTCTGATCTAGTGTTTTGACAGGTGAAGAGTTTTTTAACATCAATATTTATTATCTTTGACGATGTCATGAGAGAAAGGATATAAATATAAAATCCAAGGCTCTTCGTGTGAAATGCAATAAGCTTAAATCGAACTTGAAATTAGTTTATATTAACTCAATCCGTTAAAATGGGCACGTGCTTTTCATATCCACAAGAATTTATTTATAAATTACTTTTAAAACGGTCGTTAGTATGTGGACACGACACGAGCAGAAAAGCAATTTGCCCCCCCCCAGAAAAATCAGCATATTATTTAATAGAATACTATAAATCTTAATGAAATCGAAATAATAAAAAAAAACGATAAATGACCAGCCATGAAAAAACTGAAATGACGTCCTTGATTCTCCAAATACATTTCACAATTTGCTGTTTAAACCCAAACTTAAGCCAATGGAAGTTTCAATACGAATTATTATTTAATCTGTACATAAACGATTTAACCTTATGTAATTTTGGATTTAACTGTATGCTGATGATACAGTGCTAATATATAACTCTAAAACATACAAAGATGTGCAAAGAAACATGCAGATTGATTTGATCAATATTAGTGAATGCATGATATTAAACAAATTAAAAATTAATGAAAAAAAATTTAATGATACTTTTGATATCACAATCACTGTAAGTAATATAAAATACTGTGGTCTATGTTTAGATAAAAATTATTACCATATTGATTTTATAATATTTTTTTTTTACACAACTTTCAAAATATATTATCTAAAAAAACTAGATTAAACATTTATTATACACTTATTTATAGTCGTCTAATATATATGTCTTACGTTTGGGGATTTAAAAATAAATTTAAATTAAAATCACTTCAAGTTATTCAAAATACAGTGAAATCTCTTTGTAACGAATACCGAAATAACGAAATTCCCAGTATAACGAATCTTTAATTTGTCTCCGAAAAACTTTCAAACAAAATGTTTTCATTGTAACGAAGACAGATCTCAGTATAACGAAATATTTTGATCAGAATTTAAGAATGACGTTACAACTTGACCCTCAAAACCTTTTTCATAAAACATTTTTTTAACAAATTTAATTGTTTTTATTACAGTATCCTTAAAAATGGACAAAAAACAATTTGTCAATCTTGTAAGAGGCAATAATTATTAAATTTGATAATTTAAACATCTCTTAAGCATTTTCTGTGAAGTTTGGCACAAATTCATTTTAATATATTGAATTTAAAATCATTCATGATTTACCAAAATCAACTAGGAAGAATTGCCAAGAATTAAACAATTTTTTTTAATGAATTCATGCAACTTTAATCAAATAAAATGAAGTCACATATATTATATCATTATATAACTGTAACTTTTTCCTTTTAGTATGCTTCTTATTTGTTCTTTTAAAATTTAATAATACATATTTTAACAAAAAAATATTGTTATAGAACTTTCATTAAGTCAAGTGCAAAATACGAACTGAGCTAGGGGAAAAAAAGTAGAAGTACAGACAGACGTCGCATCTCGCATATTGCTCCATAGTTAGTCTGTGTTTTAAAAATATGATAGTTATTCTAATCGATATTACTATCGATTTATATATGAGAGTATTGGTTAAAGTGTATTCAACCCGAATTTTGGTCAATAAGAGGGGTGCAAAAAAATTATCACTTCTCAGAAATCAAAAATTCACGTTAAAAGCAATAGAATCGTATCGGCGCCGTCGCACTGGGAACGTTCGGTAACGAGCGCTCCCACTGCGACGGCACAATTTTATTGCTTTTGACGTGAATTTTTGACTTCTGAGAAGTGATACTTGTTTTTGCGCTCTCCTATTGGTCAAACTTCGGTTTAGATATATTTCAATCGAAACGAGGAAAATGTCCAAAAAGGTGTTTCAGATACCTGTACATGAGAGAATATATAAATATTATAAATTTTTATTTATCATAAAATTCCTATATGGTATGCTCGAATATGATTCCCTCGAGTCGCGTCAACGAGAATATCTGGGAAAGCACTTCTTTAAGTTGCATTTAGAGAATATACATAATCTGGAGATATTGGAAGAACTACGTTTTTATGTATCACATAATTACCAGCGCTATTGTTTGATGTACCGCATTCAAGAACAGAAGTTTTGGTCAACTAACCATTTAGCACACCTATTAGATTTTTAAACCACCTGTCGGATAGTATTGATTTCTTCTCAAGTTTGAAAATATCGCTTTCTTTAAACACAAGCGTCTTTAACTATTGGGGGATGCGTTAATTACTTTAAAACATCTGTTGTTGTTTGCTGACAACGTCTCGCGATTATTATTATAACGTTAACGTTATTTATATATTTTTATTTAATGTTTATTACGTTCTCTAAATCCGTGCCGGCGCACTCCCCGCGGCTCTCTTTTAAAAAGCAAACCTGTTTTGAGCGGGCTCGACGATTATTCCTCTCTCAGGTACTAAATAAAACGCGGGGGCTCAAAAGTACGGATTCACCTGTGTGTGCCGCTTCTTCTCCTCGTCCTTCTTTTTTGTTTAAGCCTTTGATTTTTCTTAATTTTATATCCGCGTCTCTTTCCCACTCTCGCACCGTTGCGTCTCTATCTCTCTTTGTTTTGTACCTCTTCGCAGCCAAGTTGCGTAATACTCGTCGTTAACGTGTGTTACAAATCATTCTCTCAAACGAAACGCATTAGCTGGTCGCGCATGGACGATAACGTCTCCATCCGCGGTTAGTTACTAAAATATCGCAAGCATAATTATATTTATAAACATTGTCAATGTTTTCAAATCGAATTAAACCTTCTCGATCAAGGAAGTGATTCAGATGTATAAATATATTTGACATCTCAAGCTCAATCGCATAGGAATAAATTTTGAAAAAAAATATCCTAACCCAATCTATTCCACTACCTCAAAAACGATAAAATAAAAACTCACAGCGACCGGTCGTTTCGGAGGAACCGAGAGATGGTTATCTCTCGTCCGGCGGAGAGTGGCGTATTTCATCGGGTTTATCTGTACAAGATCGAATCGAATCTCGATTCGATCTCGGGTCCGGTTAAAATCAAACAAAACAGTAGTAGTGGTGGGTGTGTGTATAAAAATAAAACAAAAATTAGGATTCGGGGGAACGGAAGACGCCGCTGGCGCTTCGCGGATATCGGCGTGCAACAGGTAGTAGTATCATAGTAGGAGAGCGAGAGATAAGAACAGCCGAACGCCGGGCAAGATCAGTTTTCACACATGAGCGAGATAAGAAATTTAGCAAGAGTAGGGGGAGAAAGAGGAGGCAGGTCTTTGTGTCACGAGGTGGAAAACCGAGCACGCGAGCTCATCAATCCAGTTTCTGTCGGCCGGCCGGCACGAAAAATATTGTACCTACTGTTGTGACGTCACGCAAGTGGATGAACTCCCGAACGGGTGTTCGTAACAGATAACGAACATTTATTTATTAGAATATAAAGCGATCACTCGTTGCGCTATCGGACAGGTGAAACGGCAGCAATTAGAAATTGTTCGGTTGCATTTGCACTGCGACTGCACACGTGTGTTCACACATAGGCAACTAGCGGCTCTCGAAGTTTCGCGAGCCGGCCGCCCCTTTCAAACATTGTCTCGCCTCTTCGGTTTCCGAACACGTTCGCCGAGAACGGAAGCTATCGTACCGCACATTTCTATCGGCGAATGGCTACACGTCCTATGACATATTTCACCGGGGGGGATGGAGCGGGGGAGACCTTGAAAATTTCCGTGGTAGAATCCCAACAATCCGGCGTATGACGTGTTACGTCACGTGACGAAATGCGGCGAAACGTGACGTGACGTACGATGACGATTTACTGAGTAGAAATTTTCGTTAGGCAATTGACCATGTGTGATAACAAAATTGTTGTAATTTAAATTTTGATACAATTGAATGGCAAAATATGGTCATAACAACTTCATATTATGACTAACAAAAATTTAAATTCATTAGTCTTTACTTGCGACACGGAGGCGCAGCAGTAGCTTAAAATAGCCGCCGCAATATGAAGGAATAAAACCCACATTAGTAGACATTTGAATTTACGCCGAGTAGTAAATTCAAAATCCAAGTTTGCAGGGAACTTATGTTAGCTGCGTTTTAAGGACGAACGAGGGACATTTTTGAGTCACTAGTTTTCAAGTTTGATAAAATATTTCATTATTTTAGAACGTGCTGATTTTATGACCGGCCGGGTCATAAATACAGCATTTGTTAAAATGTTTATTGTTTTAACCTATTCAACTTAGCTCTTAGCTATTCATAAATATATGTCATTTAGCGCATTCAGTTTAAGAAACACGCTACACGAACGGCCCTTTCATTGCGAAAATACCACCCCTAAGCAAGTGCCGCCCGAAGCGGCCCCCCCCCCCCCCCCCGATAATGAACGATACACGGCATTAGACAAATTGTGAAGATTTTTAAATACTCTCCCGTATGAAACAACATTTTACAAAAGTATGTATTTAAAGTTAAAAAAATTGAACCTCATTTATATAGAACATGCGATGCTAGACCGCTTTTTACGAATTAAGCAATAAGTTAAAAATGCACTAACTGACCTACATTTCATAGTATTTAATTATTCCTGAAGAGGTACTGAAAACTTTACAGCCAATAAAGATTACTGTAGAGAGAATATGTTACATTATTGACATTCTTTTTGTTAAAACAATTAGAAATTATCAATTTTGAGCTAAGGTAGAAATTTCAAAGGGCAATTAAAGAGAAATTAAATGATCGAAGAAACCAGATATTGATGTCATTAATTAAATATTTGCAAAATCTTGAACCTTTACCGTTCAAAAAAGAATGACTTCAGTTATTCTTCAAAAACAGAAATATGTAACATGGAGAAATAAAATATTCGTAGATTATTTAATGGTTTGATTAATTATAAAGACCATTGAATCATTAGAATCCATAGAATCTATTAAAGAGATTAAAAATTTATCTTTGGCTCAATAATTAGAGAAAGAAAGTCAACATCTTGCGGATTAATGAAGAAAGAATTTAAATTATTTAAGTCGACAGGCAAGAGAACAAATATTTTAGAGTGCTTATTTGAAGCCTTGTTATCGATTAAACCAACATCAGCACAAAATCAGAGGAATTTTCTGTGGCCGAAAATTTTTTAGCAAAAAAAGATTGAGGAGATGCGATTTTACTTCAGATGACATGTGTTTTTTAAAGTGTTACTTTGAAAATAATATGTATAATGTATCTAATATTAATTAATACATATATTAATAATAAATAACAAATATTTTAACATTCTACTAGTTTATATTTCAATTACATACTATGATAACAATATTTAAATGCTTAAAACGAAAAAACGATTACAGTAAATCTATTTGTAAAGATATTTCATTCATTTAAATTTCTCATGAATTCTCAATAAATTTGAGAAGTGAAGTCGAGAATTCTCATTTCTCGAGAAATGAAAATGATCGTGAAAAGCAAAACAACGTAAATTTTATTTTTTGACACTCGTCTGGCATTCAATTTCAAATGATTATAGAATAGGGTTACTCGCACAAATTGGCGTGCAGTCAATTTACGAACTAAACGTTTTCGATGTGTTACACGTTAACGTCCTCACCAATCGCAAACTTTGACTGGTAACTTTTTGGAATAACTTCGTGATGTGTAACATTCGCAAATGATCCAAATCTGCAGATAATCACCAACGACCGAATACGAAGCATAATAAAAAGAAAGTCGAGTATCTTTACTTATATGATATTACTGAAAACGACAACCTCCGTATAAAAAAACGGTGAAACGACACAATAATATTTAATTGCAAAAAAGCAACAACACCTCAAAATAGAGCGGAACACTAGAGATTATTATCGAGCGGTGCAGCACAGGCGTAATTTTTCTTCTTTTTCCTTCGTTTTTTGCAAACTGCGGAAAAAAGACCGCGCAAAGTCTTTAAGCACAAACGACACGGAGCCGATGAGCGTTGCGAGCCGACATGCGATCGGAGGAGATGAAGAGGAGAGAGAAGAAGGCGACGAAGATCGTTCGAGATTGCAAATCGCATCACATGAGCACACACTCGTACAAACAAATGCTGTTGAGGAAGTGAAAATTGCCGTGCAGCATCCTAATGTCGCGTGGTGGAGCCTCGAACGGATTGTGCGAGGAACGAATGAACTGACCACACATAAAGTTGTTAAAATAAGACGTCTAAATCTCTAAAATATAGATTTTATTCTGAAAAAGAGTCGAATGCAGTATTGACTAACAATAAATTATAGTAACATTCAAAAAGACGAATCATACACGAGATGTAAATTAAATTGATAAAAAATATGACGTATTCAGGAGCTACATTTACATATAATTAATAACGATTTTATAAAAAAAAAATTGGTTGAAAAGCTCACCTAGACGCTTTATTATTATAATAATGGAACGGAAAGAGTTAAATATAATAAAAAATATTTTTGGATTTCAAACACCGTAACTGAACCACGGTTGCGTGAAGAGGGAAGCGGCTGCTTTGTCGGTTTCTACAGTCTGTAGATGGTCAGCGTAACTCAATTTAGTGCGAATTTTTATGAATTATTATATCATAAGTCAAATGCTGACGGAAGCGAATTCCGAATGGAAGTTAACGTTTGGTCTGCCTGTAAGAGGTTTCGTGGTGATCGAATATGCGACAAGATTTTTTCTCGCGGTCAATGCGTCAATTTCAATTAAAGCTTTATACCTGTCGATGGTATTTCACATCATTATTTAAATAAATAAAAAAAGAAAAACTCAAATTCCATGTACTAGCGTAAAATATGTCTAGTATTAAATGTAATGTCTTATCACTACAATAAACAAGCATTTAAAAATACGTATGAAAATAATTTGATAAATGATTTTAACCAAACTGGCTTTTATTTTTTTATAATCTCTTTACCAGTATTACACTTTTAAATAAAACAAAGTATACGGTGTAATTGGGAACAATTAGAGTAAATCGGATTCCCATAAAACGACGTTCTTATCTATAAAAAGTAGTGAATAAGAAGAACGGGTTCGCAAAGAAAAAGGAGTATCATCGGTTTGTAATTATTTTTCAATTCGGTGGTTTACTTCGCTTCTAATGTAAATGTAATTCAAGAATTTTCGTCCCAAATGAAAAATGCATTCCATGTTTTATGAAATATCGTAGTGTATATATAATATAACATAACGTGCAATAAGTATGCAATAAAATGATTCGATTGATGAACTTTTAAGTGGCTAACGAGTTCATTTGGACCTTTTAGCACAAATAATAATAGTAACTCGACATTTATTATTTAATATGGACTCCGTGGGCACTAAATAGTGAATTACGCAATAGTGAGGTTTCAACGATTTTGATTGTTATTAAAAATCGGATAGTTTAAATTTATGAAGCGAACAACAAAACGCCTTACATAATACATTAATGCAAATTTTGACAGTCACTCCCTTTCAATTCGTACAAGAGGTGCATTCGTGGTGTAAAAAACTTAAATAATAATATACAAATAATTTTAATTGATAATATAAATGTCGACATGACTCGGAAGAGTAAGTGAATGGACAAGGGCGGAGCTAATATATAGCTAATATATCAAAACCTACGAAATACTGTGTGATTAAATGAAAATGATTATGTGATAATTCGTAGAAACCAAATACTAACTAGTAACTACCTATATTGACATGTCGTATTTCGCAAGCAGAAAAAGAGAGCTGTTCAATTCACATATCCAATACTATGCGCTGGATCCATCTTCAATCGACCGGTTTGCATTTTTATATTGATTGAAATGAACAATACATTTAAAGTTATGTTTGAAACACGCAATCGAATGGTTCGATCGAGCGTTAAAAAGTCGCATTAGCGCGAACAATAACAATAAAACAGCCACACGTTTACGCACACATACAAGCGACCAAACAACGTACACAATTTTCACGAAAAGGGTCGGGAATTTTTCGAAATGCCCACATCTCATTAGTGCGCACACTCGGCGAATAATTGTGGAATTAATAGCGCAAGAGCGGCGCAGGAATGCAACTATAAAACCCGCCCGCCTGAAATGCCTATGGAAATTGTTCGAACGTACCTACGACTATTATTGTTTTTATTTTTTATTGTGAAACGTGCAACAGTAGTGGTTGGTGTCAAGCTGTAAAAGCTACGTAACGATCGAAAGGTGCATACACACATAATTAACATCGTTGGCATTGAAAATAAAATAAACACGGAATTATGCAAAGGGGAATGGGAAAATGGTGAACGATATGCTAGGCTTATTTACCAGCGTTTAGATAATATGAACTTTGATTTAATAAATACTAATTTACACAACAAGCCATGAAATACATTGCACTATCAAAGAGTCTCGAAGATAGTCAATAAAAAAAACATTATGTCAAGTGTTATTAATATAAGAAAAAAATATTATTGTAATGTGTTTTTTATATATGTATGTATATATATTTTGTATTCAAATAGAAAATTAAGCATTTGTAAGCAAATATCTATAGATGAGTTTTCTATTTTTTTTAAATAAGAAGAATATTTTATTTATATATTTAAATAAGATTTTACAACAAAAAAAAAGCAATACATATATTAACAAAAATCATGTCGAGTTGTCAACTTATTCCCGCCCAACTTGAGTAACTATAATTTAAATAAAAATTAAAACCTATTTAATTTGAACTCTGAGTTTTTAAAGCTTATTATTTGGTTGAAAAAATGTAGGGCGTGATAAACCGCGCACAGAAATTTGTAGGTTTTTCTTTCATTAAAATAATTTAATTTTTCTAATTGATTTTATTGGTTTACATAAATATAATAATGGCCATGCCACAATGGGTCCACCAGCTGCGAATACCTGGTTGAGAGCAAATCATTACTATCCGACAGATGGTTAAAAATCAGATAGCTGTTGTAATTGGGGAGTTGTCAAGCAAGCGCTGTTAATTTAATGGCACAGAAAAACGAAGTTCTTTCAAAATCTCTGGATTGTAAATATTCCCTAACAGCAACTTAAGGAAGTACTTTCCCAAGTACACTTGTCGACGCGACTCGAGGAAATCATATTCCAGCACACCCTGTAGGAATTGTTTGGGAAATAATTATTGATAATATTTATACTCCTATATCTAGCTTCATTAGAGGTGAATCAGACCAGATAAGCATGCTCAAGGGTTCTGCGTATTAAGTGATTATACAAGGTACACAGTGCCCTCGAGCTTCTCAAATAAATCACGACATCTTTGAGGCTTTGTTGCATGTGCTTTCTATATTCTGATGTAATCCTTAGCCTCTTGAAATAGGACTACTGTGAGATGAAGCATATTGTAATCCAATCTATAATATGATCAAATTTAAGTGGTGATCTTGCTTTAGAATAGTCATGGTTGATGTGGCAATATATTCATTCAGACGACTTGTGTTGCCTATATTTCCCATAAAATTCAATCATTTCATGGGAAAACTCAAATCAATTCATTTTTTTTAAGAATTAAGGAATGACAAATTTTATCAAAAGCATTTTTAAAATCGGTGTAGATTATATCTATTGGATTTTTCGTCACAAAATTAAAAATAGAGTATATTTTTGATATCCATATTGATTCACAAAAACCAAGCTGTCGATCAATCAAGTATTCTTCGAAATGATTTGAAGCATACTTATGAATACTTAGGCTCGTGCTGATAAAATCGACACTAGCCTATAATTATTTATTATAGATTTTTATGTATGAGAGTCTTTTTCAATGGAAAATATATCGATAGAATCCTTGAATCGGATCAGTGAATTAAATTCATGCTAAAATCTGTCGATTTGAGTGTATTATTTTTTTATTACAACGTGACGCACACTAGGGTTTACAATAAAACAATTTGTATACTTGGGCAACACAGCTAGTCGTTTTATTTCTCAATATACCTGAGTGACTAGTGCCGCTCCAAAATTCATGGATATGTGTCTTTAAATTGTTTCAAAATGCGAAACAATGAAACGCTTGTTCTCAACAGAAAAATGCTTTATTTAATATTTTATTAATTTATTTAGCTATACTAGCTATATAATTTTATAATAATATTAATATTTTACGCATTCGAAAAATATTTGTGAATAGAATTGTTTATCGGCTGTGTATACTATGACCGAAATTCACAGAATTCATTCTTTAAACGAAACAAAATGTTGCAATAATTATATCGCGTTATTTAATTTATATGCAAATTCGCATAAATCAAAAGCTGATACAGATCCGATCTTTATGTATATAAAATTCGTTCCAAACATTATTAGCTATTGTATTCTATAAAACTATGTACATTAATTTTGCTGAATTAATTCAATTGCAGTTAATCTTAATTCTGGTGATTTGAAATAGCTGAAATGACGTCCATGATCAAAAAGTATGTATTAATAAATAAAGCATTTTGACGCCCTCATTGATCAGTAATTCGCACAGCATTGTGTTATGCATCATTATTTATTTTTTAATTAAATAATATTTTACAGACATTAATTGGTTAAATAATATCGGTAAAAACCGAGAAAAAATTAAGAATATATTCGAATACTTCATCCATTTTTTATTCAATATTCGAATAGTTGAAACTTGAATAATTGAGAACCCTAGCGCACACGCAATTGAGCTACAATTGCGTTGTTTACATGATTACATAGTAACTACTCAACGCAACAATTTTGCATATAAATATATGATTATCTATTGTTAATAAACTGATGAATATTTCACCATACATCAGCGATTAAGATATTATTTATTTTTTAAACGTAGTTGCTATTCAGCGAACAAAATTAATGACGACATCTGCATAATTGAAATTTAACTGAATTCGAACTTTGCCCTCGCACCAGAGCCTTCACAGATTGGCAGGCGCTGCGCTGCTCTGCTGGCAGCATAGAGAGGCAAACTGGTGGACCAAGTTCCCTTTTACTGGTGGACACACAATCGGCGCGACTCGTCGAGAATATCATTGACTGGTTAACGGTAAACGATCAGCAGCCGAGAGGAGGAGGTGTGGGTCAGCGAGGTGAGGAGGGCCACTCTCTTTGCCAACAGTGTCCGTTATGTGCGACCAGCTAGCCATAGGCATAGCAGGAGGCGAAACGACGAGCGATTCCCCTTCCTCTATCTCTCTCTCGTGGAGATATTGCCGATCAATTAGCGGGCGCTGGCGGCGATTAAGGTTTCGACCGATCGACTTCTGAAGTTCAAGAAGACTATCGACCGGTAGTCGATTTCTTCGGTCTTAATGCGTAATAAACGACGTCGAGAGATAAGCTAATGAACGATCGAGGTATCTGATTTGGTGAACGATGATTAAAAAAATACAATCTATAAGTAGTCTATAAAGATACGTTCGATAATATATTTAGTCAGGCTTTAGCAATCCGAGTTATCTACCGGATCTGTCCTACACGGGCTGCGATTTACGACAGTTTTAACCTATAACCTTTTAAACAACGAGTATCCAGTCTCGTGTACGTTCTATGAATTGCGCATTTCTAATCTTGATAATTGAGGTTATAAAGGCAAAGTTAGCATTTTCAAGAAATCAAGGTGATTAATCGAATAGGGGCAAGTCATGCCAAAATTCAGGATTGATGTTGTGAACTAATAACGAATACACAACCGATGGTTTTGAAGAAATTTTAAGTCAACACAGTAGCAAAAACCTCATATTACGTGAAAAAAAAATATTTTCAAATTTGATGAAAATTTTCAGGTTTGAATCCCAGCAAATTAGTCACCGAGTTGGACCACTCGGAGTTAGATAGATATAAACAAGTAGGTCGATACGAAACGGCAACGTCGTTTTAAGACCGATTTTCCTCTTATGAGTACATAATATAGTGTTTTTTTTTATTATCTATCTCTCTCTTTCCATTCAGAGTTGACTCATTCGCTGTTTACATAATCGTTCGCGAAACCATCGCGCAGGTGAGAGAGAACGCACGCGGATGATTAACCGATTTGAACGAGTGACCCAAGCAAGATGCGCTGCTGCCGGTTAACGAGTCGAAATCCTGTCCGGCGATGGTCCAAAATTTATACGTATTGTATAACGACGAGAATCGGTGAGTCACAATGGTAAAAGTGAACGAACGGTCTTTGTGTGTCGTAATTAAAAACGAAATTGCGAACAGTACCTGTGTCAGGTTGAAGATGTGCAGGTAAACGTTGTGCTGCTGTTGTTACGCCTGCAACAAATTGAAACAGTTCATTAATCGTGTGCGGAACTAATACATAAATAAATAATAAGTGGGTGTAAATTACACGATCGTAAATTATGCGTATATTATTATAGTGAAACCGATAAATGACACTGGGTTTATATACTGGCGTTTCCTATGAACTAACTATACAGCATGGTCTATTATAATACACTGATAAAGATCAAGCTGTGCATCGAAATATTTACTGTACCAATTAAAAAGTATAAATGTTTACATTGACACCTTATAATTTGTATAAGACTTTCTATACAATTTAAACATATATATATATATATATATATATTGTCTAGTATATGTAGTAGATTAGCAATTAGTAGAACGTTCTAAAGGTGAATGGAAATATAAACATTTGACATTTAAGTGTCGGTTAAGATTGTTAAATCGAAAATACATATTGAAGAGTAGTATTAGTTAATAAAATAGGTTTAAAAAATAATTCTAAATGTATAATTAACAAAGCTAAATTAATTGAACCTTTATCGTCGTATAAAAGATATTAACGTTTTAATTTTAAATACCAAACTTTAAGATATCCAATAAAAGCTTTACTCGTGATAACAGAGGAGCAAAGGTGCATTTCTGACTAGCAATGAAAAATAGTATATTATATATTGCTAGATCATATTATCGAATTAACAATAAATTCACATTTTAAAATAATTCAAACACGATCATATTATCTAAAAAATGATTGATTAATTTTAGATCATATCATTATTACCTTAAAATGGAAATGAATAATAGTTTTTTTTAGATAAATAAGAACATTCGGTAATCGCAAATAAATATTGTAAAGTATAATGAAAAATTAACACAGGCGCACATCGCAAATAAGCATTCAGATTGATTTGCTATGTAAAAATATGCAACCAGATCATATAAGCCAAACTACGGGGAAATTTTTAAATATAATTTTTCACCAAAACGCATTTTTTCGAAAATAAAGCTGTAGCCAAAGTCGCGAGTATCTAATTTATTAACAAATACCGGAAAGCCATTTACTTATGTTGAATTAATAAAGTCGTGTAAGATTAATGCAGCCTTATATCAATCTATCAAGTTTTCAGTGTAAACAGTTGCTGGAACTGTTGAGCACATTGGGCGTAACATCAATAGCCAATCCAATCCAATTCAACAAATGATTTCGAAAGATTGTGTTTGGCTTCTCCAGTGGTTCTACTCTCAACGCCCAATAAAAAAATTAAAAATAAATAAAACCTCTATTCCCACAAACATTTGCGGCGGATAAGCTTGAACTGCAGTTCTAGCGGTGTGCAGCATACATTTCGATTTAAAAAAACACATTCGACTGAACAATTGAAAAACTTTCACTATACCTTTAATTTAAATTGAACAATCTGCTAAATGACGACATTCTATTAGGAACATTTTAAGAAAAGAAACTAACAGACTTCTTCAAATGTGAGGAATATCGACAATTAAGATCACATGCTTGGAAATTAAAATTTGTATTTGTTAGCACCTATGTATGTGAAAAGACATTTTTAAAGATGAAGTACAAATAGTGACAATTTCAGGTTAGTATTAACAGATGACCATTTGCAATAAATTTTGACGATATAAAGTGACTAACCACAAACTCCAGTTTGATGAAATATTATCTCAAAAAAAAGCAATTACATTATTTTTATAAGTAAAGCTTATTACTAGAGACGTATTTTGAGCGATAGATACCAAAATTCAAATTACATTAAACTATCCAAATCGATGCTTAACTATGTAATTCTATTAAAACTGAAGGTTCATAAAATAAAAAAATATAAGTGAGTAATTAGATTTTGAAAGTCGTAATATGAACTAATTTAAGAAACACTGGTATATGTATCTATATATTGTAAATTATTGTTACATTGACGTTACATGACCTTTGTTTTGATCTCAAATCGAACCAGCTAGTATATAGCACGATAGACCAGTGACTAATACATGAAAGACGTGAGTTTAAATCCCATATGAACATGTTTGGGAGATCGGAATAATGTTTATTATATAATTATAATCTGATCGATCATCACAGATTATGTCTTCCTAGATTTTCTTAAGCTCGCGGATGAATAATTAAAATAAAATTATCTCAGTACGTATTTGTAGGCGTTGATTGTGTTTACTTGGTCGTAACGCATTGTGTTATGTTACATCAAAATATTTGCAATAAATTATTATAATCGAGTCGGACCAACTAATGTTTTTTTTAAATACTATCAAGTATAGTTGCATGCAAAGTCATGCCATTTCAAATCAGACTACTTTTGATCCGACGAGCGGAGTAAAAAATCGCCGATCAAGGTCCCGAACCTGGCCGGTACGCTATTGGCCGTTGGTGATGGTGGTGGTAGCGACTGAGTCACCATCATCACCACGCGTTAGTTTAGTAGCGGTATTGTATATATGCAAGTCGCACAACACACGACCGGTAACCGACCGGTCTTTTGCCCTCATCTCCCCACCTTCCCTCGCCCGACGACTAGCCAATCTCCCGCCTCCTTCGACCTGTTGTAAGTTTTGCGGTGGTGGCGGTGGTAGAATCGGATCTACCGATCGATCGAAAGTTCGCCGGTGACTAATTTGAACTTAATTTCAAACGCAGCCTCCGATTGAGCGCCGTTGATATTGCGCTGATATATGAGTTTTGCATAACTGAATAAATTTGATTGTTGAGATCCCGTGAGACACATAATCTACAAATAGTCCCAACTCGAATTTGATTTATACGAATCGGTTTCATGTAGTCGAAAGCTGATATGTTGTCGTTAATCACTGTTTCAGTTTCAATTGATAGATTCAACATAATATATGATACAATGTAAACAATAGTTGTAACCTACGTCTGCATCACTGAATGTCAACAAGCTAAAACCCGCATACAAACGAAAGAAAGTTCGTATTAAGCCGATGGTACGATATCAGCTTAACGTTATACGATTGTAATCGATTCTACGAAATATGTTTTTTAACTATTTCATTCACGTTATCATTATCGTGTCGCAATACCTTAGCGAATGTCGATTATAATGTAACACGGTTATTAAATAGATTATATAATTTATATACATATCGAGTTAAAGTAATTGAATATATCATGATGGAGAATATCGCAACAAATTATAATGCAAGCGTGTTAATTAATGCGTGAGTATAGAGTCATAATCAGAAGCATAGCGATTAAACGTTTATCATTTTTAAACCAGAGGTAACTCAATAATTAACCGATTAAGCGATGTGATGTGTAACAAAGTGCTTTATTAGGACACCAAAGTCGGTTTGGATTTTATTCAAAGGATCAGTCAAATTTTTAAATTTATCGCATAGTTGAAGCTGATGGCGAATTCAAGTGCAATGCAAACACATAATAAACTAAATATTATTTCGCGTGCGATACGGACTGCGATAATCTAGTACCGATATCGATAATAATAATAAAAAAATCACCCACAAACTTGGATTAAAACCTTTTGAATACATATTAGTTTGCATATTTTATAGACCTTCAAACACAAAGCATCAATAATTGTACGTATAAAATATGCAATGATAATAATAACTATGCATATACACGGCACGTGTGTGAACAATTTCAAAATTTAAAAAAGGTGCCATTATAATATACACACTACCGGAGGGAGGGCATTTACCCTCTTTTGAATATGAGCAGAAAAATACGTTTCATTTTATTTTTTTAATTATGTAATTTCGCATGAGTAAGAAATAACTCATTCTACGGTTACAGTATAAATTTAATACGTATAAATTTAAAAAAATGCTTGACAAAGTTGGTCTACAATGAGGACAAGGCAGACACTCAAAGACACCGGGAGACGCGCCTCCACCGACAGACACGAAGATACGATTTGAGACTCCCGAACACGATCATTGCAGCAAGAGGAACTGACCTCCAGACACTATCACTGCCACCTACAAGACCCCTGAGGATCTTCCACAGACATCATCCCTGTGCCAGCTTCTCCACCACTGCTCTGAGAAAACTATATTCGCCCATCATAGTAACTCGCAATATATTAATTAATAAATTATGACTAGTTTCCACCTGCGTCTCACTGGCTGCGAAGTCACAACTCTTAGGGTTACCAAACCTTAAAATAGTATTGGTTAGTGTATTCAAACCGAATTTTGGTAAATAGGAGGGCGTCATGCCGTCGCAGTAGGAACTCTCGTTACCGAGTGTTCCCAATGCGACACGATTTTATTGCTTTTGACGTGAATTTTTGACTTCTGAGAAGATATAATTGCTTATTGCGCTCTCTTATTGATCAAAATTTGGTTTAGATGTGCTTCATTCAATTCTTAAGTCTTAATATTAACGCTAGATAACTGAGCGTTTCCACTGAGACGGCGACGGCACGATTTTATTGCTTTTGACGTAGATTCTAAACAGGAATTTGGCTAGAAAAATGTATGTCATATACTCCATAAAATGGAAATATTAAAAAACGACTACCATCTGGCCAACTTTTGCATCCCCCCCAGAAAAATTTGAAATGACGTACAAAATTATTATTACCGCAAACAGTAATTTGCACATGCGTGCAGTGCCTGAGTAAAAACAATAATCGGATAAACGGAAGGAAAGACGTTGTGCGATTTTTCACCTACTTACTGAAAATGGGTCGGAAGTTCGCATTATCAAAACGGTTCGTCGAACGAATACAAATCGTCAATTAACCGAAGCAAAACGTTTGTGTTTACGCGCGTTGAAAATAAAACTGTGCCGCTGCCAAACATCTGCGGGAATGATCGCTAGTTAATTTTCGATACCTTCCGGTAGTAAGTCAAGCACCGGGTACATTATGCAAATTCATTTTAATTATTGATGTTGATTGAATATCGAGATCGTGACGATGGATAATTAAATATAAAACGTGTATGTATCAATGATTGCGATACTATACATCCGGAATAAACTAAAACCATAAATAATTGAAGCAATCGTCTGATTCTCATCGCCAAAGAAAGGGTATAAATATGAATTTGAATACCACTAAGCAAGTAATGGGACACCGAACTGAAATCAAAGAAATCTATTTTATTAATTATGAACTTTACAGTTTACAACCCAACTCGATTTAATTTTTAAAATCGCGATATTCCTCCGCGAGACTAGGAAAATCGAGGAAAACCTACTATTTGATGATCGATCTGAATTATAATTTTATAATTATCATTAATTGTAATCTCACAGACACTAGGTTTTTTACGGTATAAGCTACCAAGTCATATGCTACATGGACTATTTCGAACATTAAAATAAAACGAACGTAGTTTATTAGTTACACGTTTGCCATCTAAAACGACATTCAGCAAATAACTGCGCCAATCGGAAGCGATTCTCACTCTCTAAACACAACCTACCGTATTTCCGACGATCGTTTTTCCCTCCGTTAGAAATCTTTCACTTACATAAACAACCAATACGGACCATTTAGGGATTTTTACGTGCAACTTGTTGAGCGCCGACCAAATGTACGCACACAAACGTAGTACGTTCGACACGCGAAAAGCGTTCGATCCCGCGCTCTTCTTGCATAACAAAAGAGTGAAACCGGCGTTAGTCAGCGTAAATTCCCCGCGGTAACACTATTGCGCCCCCGGGGCCCACCTGCCCGCGCTCGTCACTTCGGTTCATTCACAAAACGAAGAACAAGAGCGAGAGACGCTGCTTCTCGGAATATAACGAGTGTATAAACGACCCGACACCCCACCCGATGGCTAATTATACATTTGAGACCGAAACGGAGCAGTGTCGAGAACGTTCGATTGCACCTTGGCGTGACGATGATGATGGTGGATCATGGTCCAGGATCTGTGTGTGTGATACCACTCAGCTCCTTCCTAAGATTCGTGCTGTAACAAGCGCACGCATCGAAAGTTAGCACGCAATGGTAAAAAAAATAGTTCAACGTCCACCGCGTATTATTTCAATTATAAAATAAAATAGGTCAGTTTCTACCCTTAGCAACTAACACCGCATATCATTTGATTCAAATCTAATATGCTTGGACCAAGCCGAGCGGGAGTATTTTGCTCTTTCTTATACCGTTGGCGTCCGTAGCGTACGGACGCAGTAATAAATAATAATAAAAGTGGTGATGCAAATGTGTTAATATCTAAGCGAATTAATTTTAAACTCTTCAATTGAGCACGGCAAGCTCGAAACGGCACTCGCCATAAATTAGATCGTCTCGGAGGGAAGTGGCCGCTTCAAATTCGAAGCTAGCGTGCTCACTGCGAAACGTAAAAGTTTCCGCGTGTCGGAAAAATAAATAAAAGTTAGGATCGTCAATCAAAGTGAGCCGGTATACATCAAGTGCAATTTGTTCGCGGGGAAACACTCGCGTGATGGAGGTGGATGGGGATACGAGTGCTCTTCGCGGACGGGTAGGGGGTGTATCTGAAAACTTTCCGACTTGAACAGCTTTAATACAATTTCCGAGTATAGACACGCATACGCATCCATCCGAACGACTATGTTTGTTTACTTTTTCAAACTTTTCGGCGTGCATTTGGCATCAAAAGTGAAATATATGATCGAACTCAAATATAATATATTTATATGTGTATATAATAGTTAGTTAACAGGGGGGCGAATTCCGTGGTTCGACCAAACCGATGCCGGAGCCGACTGCCCTCATCGTTCGGTTCGGCAACTTGACCGAACGCAACAATGGTTCTCTGGTCCGGCGCACATTTCTGGCCGTTAGGGTTCGGTTTCGCAGGAACAATTCCGACAGAAATGCCTAAAATGCAATTACATATCAATATGAACAGATTACTCAGCTTGCCGCAACAACCCTTGTTCGCTCTCTCCTTGTTGTAAATAGAATGCAAACAAAGGGTTAAACTATCAAATAAAACTTGAATCAGATATTCCTTTTTTTTATCTAATTGAGTAAACATTATTATAAACCTCAAATCAGATAATATAATTTTTTAATCTAAAAAGTTGGTCATTTTACGTTTTTAAGTGAAACTAAATTCAAAAGAGTACATGCATCGATAAGCTTGGATAGTATTTCTAAGAATTCTATCGTAATAATTTAAAACCTAAGGTAAACAATATATTAAAATTTAAATAATATTTTCAGAAGAAGATAACATACGTATGTTTTAAAGTTAATGAAAAGCATATTGAGTTCGCTAACCTTTCTCTCACGAACATGAACAATACCCATTGTTAATTTTTGCATCCAATGACAATATTAATTTACTCACTCTGAGTGATGTGAATTAATTCAAAACAACTACTGATACAGACAAGACAACACAATATGATAAATTAAAGCGAAATTGAATCCTTGCTGCCTTCCATTTATTAGAAACTTCCTTGTACAGAATTGCAATTATTGTTCAGCGTTCTTGCATGTTCATATAATATAATACATACCCAGAAAAAGTTTTTTTTTAATACATTTTGGGGTTCAGAACAAAATCATTGGAGCAGTTTTATTGGATTTCAAGAGAAATAATGTTGAAGAAATTAAAGAATATCGGCATAAGTGAAATAGTTTTAAGATGGTTCAATAATTATTTAAAAAAAATTAAACAAAAAGTTAAAATTAATTATGCGTATTCCAAATTGAAATCAATATCTCACCACAGGGTGTACCACAGGGGTCTAAATTGGGATCATTGTTGTTTATATTATATATTAATGATATAATTAATAATACCAAAAAAATATTAAATACATCTGTTTGCGGACGACTCATTTATAGCATAGGTTATAACGTTAAAGTAGTAGTAGATAACTTAAATAATGAATTAGGTATAATAGAAATATGGTTAAAAAATAATGTACTTAATAAATAAACTAAATTAATTATTATTAATTATAAAGATATGTTAGATAATAATATAAAATATTTAGGAGTAATTGTAAATAAAAAAATAGTAGTAAAATAGGTATATTATATAAGATGAGAAAATACAAAAAAATCTACATAGTATTATATTGCCCCACTTCAATTATTGTGCAGCAATATTAAATAAGCTTAATTAGATAAAATGATGTTGCAAAAATTACAAAATAGGGCAATGAGAGTAGATTTAAATATAAATAGATTTATAATAATATGTTACCAAAGCATTTTAATAAGAAATAAAGATGTACATACATACATAGATTTAATACTAGAATAGAGACAACTTAAGGATAGTTAGGTATAAGAAAACGAGTACGGCCAGGGGAATATTTTACGGAGGTGTGAATTTTTATAATACTCTTAGGACGAACCGCAAAAATATAAATGTAGGCGGTTTTCTCAATGGAATAAAGAAACACTTTCTTGCATTATTAAATAAATTATAATATTAAACTATTTTTTATATACATACATATGCTTTGATTAAATATGTAATGTGTATAAACAAGTATCTATATTAGCTAAATAATTTAATAAAATAAAATAATAAGTGAAAATCATTTTCAAATTTTCAATTAATTTATTTAAATCATTCTTCTGATTTATTTAAGCCGTGCCCGTTACAAATGTTAATATAAGCCAAGAAATGTATTGGCGAAGCCGAGCGGGAAATACCCGCCCTATCGTTCTTATACTGCTGTCTACCGTACTACGCAGACGCGGTGGTGAGTCTACTTATACAGTTATGTAGAAGTCCCTTGAGTCTTAAGATGACCATCACACGTAAGTTAGGGTAATACAAAGAATATTAATAAACCGCAGACTCGAGTGTAAAAATTAAACAATTTTACTATGTATTCTCTGTCGATATGCAGTTTTGCATTTTTTTACAATTTTTTGTAAGCTTTGACGTAAAATATTAGGATTAAATCGGGACTATATAGAAAATGATCGATAACTTTCCATCATAATCATGCTGTCATATGAAAAAGAGCATTATCATGCTGCAAATATATCGTCCAACGTCATTTAGTATTTAATTATTGATCTAGCTGTTTAAGATATTTCGCTACCGTTATTATCGTAATTGAAATTGAAAGTTGATTAATTTACTATATAACGTCTGGTTTAATTGTTTTTGTTACCCGCTTCTTTGATAATTATTATGCAATACCATTTTTTGTCAGTGAATAAAAAGATTTATGTATTTTCGGTACATAAATCTTGTGTTTACAAACCTATAAAATTTTTTAAATGCATTTTTTTAGTTATCTAAAAAAAAATATTGTCAATTTTAAGACTCCAATGAGTTTATCTCTAACACAAAAATCTCCCGATTTTAATTATTTAAACCATTTTAGAATTAGCGGATAATCTTGTTGTAACTCAAATAACATACTTTAACTTTAATGGTACAGATAATTTTGTTATATACATATATGGGTTTTTATAGAGATCACTCGCTTATTTAGGAAAAATTTTAATTAACACAACAAAGTTCTTTGTTATGGGGCATATAGCATTCCGTATCATACGGTCCGTCAGGACTCAGGACCCTAAGAATATCGAACTTTACACGAGTCGAAGATAGCTAGTAAAGATAGCAATTAATATGTATCGTGTCAATAAGTTACCGAGCGTTTAATTATAATACCTCAAATCCTCCGTGAAAATCTTTGAATCCTGTATTCGAATTTCATCGAATTCAGGATTCATCAACATAAGTGATCTTATATTCATTAATTGGAAAATCTAATGTAAATGTTTTAACGAATTCAATGCAAAAATTTAGAATGGCACACGAGCGAGACAAACGTGAAACTTTGCACATGTTCAGAAATAACGTGATTTAAAATGTCAATCGACTAGAACGAAGGCGCAGAAGGAACGAGAGGCGATTCTATTTTTGCAAACGTTAAAATCCAACCGCGAAATTCTCCAAACTGTATGCACATTTATTATACACGTACGAAAATTTGCTTTGCATAATAAGAATTCTTAGAATTGTTTAATTAGAAAAAAACACAATGTTTACACACGTGTTGCAATGTATCATCTTGATAATGATGATCATTTATAAAATAAATAAAAAAATATTTATATTATGACGGGCACATTCGAGGGGTAATCTTTAGGCATTGCCTAACGCAGTATTATATCTGATTTTATATCCCATATTCCTAAATCACTAGAGAGATACTACCGTGATATACAATATAAAATAAACGAGACTATCTTATAAATACTAAACAACTATGAAAACGTAATCAAAACTCAAAAAAATGGTAGTATCAATTAAGAGATAAAAAATCATTCATGTTACATATGCGCTTCGTGAGATTATACAAAAAAATTGAGAAACACTGTAAATCTTCGATTTAATGCGCTAATCGACCGCAGTGTGTTCAAAATCGCAATGCGACCGCAATAGAGCCAACTTTGACGCATTCAGTTCTATTGTCCGACATATTGTACGTGTACATAAGGACGCATGATTCACTTGAGCGTGGGCGTCTTTAACCGAAACTAATTTCGGATCGAGAAATATGATACAGTACATTATACGAGTACATAAGGTAACTACTATATATAGAAAAAAATACGTAAGCAAACCAGGAAAAGGAGAAGGGTTACTTGATTGTTATATGGCACGTTCAACGTCATGACTACGTAATAATTAAACAAAGTATTATAATAAATTAGTTATTATTCACAAAATATATTAGATTAAGTCATTCTAAGAGAAAATATTTAAGTCAATTCACATATATGATTAATCAATAACACATACTATTCGCAGCAATAAAACACAAACAAGTAAGCGATAGTTTAACGGCGAATATTCAGCCATGATAAGGTTTATTTATACAACGTTAATAAAACAAACAGTGATTTTCCGATAGATATAATTTAAACCCACTACTGCACGTTGTTGGTTATTTTTATATGATACATCATATGAGTCATGGAGCGTAATCGTCAAAATTAAATAATCGCCGATAATACGCACTTTATCTGACGATTTCCGAGTATGTAATCAAATTTAAACAAAAAACATACATTAAACATCGATTCAGTCCGGTAAAAACTCGATCGACAAATTATCAACGAAATTACACCGTCCCGCGGCCATAACGGAGAATTTGGCAAAATTGGATCAAGCGAACGAGTTGAGAAAATGAGAAAATAAACATATAATTCGTGATAACACAACATGATATCTAGAAAAATTATGTTTGTTAAATCGTGACTATATTCAAATACATTACTGTTATTATTGTGTGGGAGGGAAAACTCACCAGAATCCATGCGTTTTTCAAAACATTAGTCACGATGATTAGAAAAACTAGATTAATGATTTGATTAATTATAAATTATCATCTGAGATTTATGAAATATTATAATTGTGCACATTCGTTAGATTATATTTTTACAATATTGAAATATTATTATAAATATAATTTCATCTTAGTCAGGATTTCTGCCATTAGTCAATGGCGTTGATTAGAAGTAAGAATATTTGAAATTATAACATACATAGTCCGTTTCACCGCATGGACATACATATTACCGTACAACTTTCTTAGTGTGGACTTTTCACCGTGAGTCATTTTTACCGTGTGTGCACTAATTCATGAGAAAAATTCACCTACTCCTTATGAAATAAAAGTTTGATTAAATTATTGAAACATGATGCAAAAACGTGCAATTTATATTTAAATATAAACGAGACTTTAATGTGTACAATTGTACACACCAATTTCGCACGTTAATGTTTCGGCTGTATGGATATTTTTGAACCATTGCGTAATACGGTCAAAGGTTTGCACGGTAAGAAGTCCGGATACCATAGGTAAAAAATAGAAGATATATCAGCCCGGTATACCAGTGGTATTCGAATCCCATATGGACCCTAGTGTTTTTCAATTTATTTATTTATTAAAATTATAACCATCGTGACCTGACGGGCAAACCCAATGCGTCACGATAGTCAAAAGTACTAACACATAATAATACATACAAATATAAACAAGACAAAACAACAGACACAAATCACCTCAACAGGTGTGCATTGTCCCATACGAACTGAACCAAAACTCCATATGTGCAAGAGAAAATGTCAATATTACTATGGACAGAATTGAGCAGATAAATAGCCTTGGCCAGAGAAGAGTTGGCAAGTGCTCCAGTTCTAGACTTAACAGGCAAGAATAGTGGACGCGACCGAGAACTATAACCACCTTCAGGAGCCCACATTTGAAGCTGCTCGAGCACTGAAGGATTGTCTACGATGCCCTTGAGCAATTTTAATTACATAAACACTTCTGCGAGTCGACAAAGAAACGTATCCCAGGGCTCCCAAAATAAAAGCATTGGGAAACAAGAACGGATAATACCCGTATTCCTTCAAGTATAAATATCGAAGAAATTTACGTTGTACTTTTTCCAGCTTCAATTCATTACGCCTGGGATCCAAATGATGGAGCTAGTTTCTAGTATGCTGCGGACTAGAGTATCATAAAGAGTGCGCAATACTAAAGTATTCCTGAAGTAACGCGCATTTCTCAAGATAAAACCGAGCATTTTTAAGGATTTGCTATGAGTCTCTGCAATGTGCTGGCTAAATTTCCAACGTTCTTCGAAAGTCACTCCTAAATCCTTAGTTGAAGAAAACCTTTCCAGAAAATATCCGCCTAGATGGTATGAATATTTTGCCGGCGTTAATGACCTTGAAAATGAAATTGTGTGACATTTCTTTACACTGAAAGGCAATTGGTTATAGCAAGCCCATTTCCATATAGAGTTGAGATCCTCCTGTAGGTCGAGGGAATCAGAAATCGAATGCATTTTCTTGTAAATTTTCAAGTCATCTGCATATAATAAAAAATCTGAATGCTCTATTGCTGTTTCTATGTCATTAATGAACAATAAAAACAACAATGGACCCAAATTGGATCCTTGAGGTACTCCAGTAGGGGTAATATCGTGTTTGTGAGATCGGAATTAGTGATTATTAAAATTTGGGAAAATTTGCAATAAATAAATAGTGAAATTAAAAATATAAAGGAATATAATAAAATAATACTAATAAAATAACAATAAAATAATTTTGTGTAATCATATAACTCGTTATAGGCAAGTAAAAACGCATTACAAAACCGCGCCTATATCGAGTATACTAATAGTTGTTTTTATTACTTATTTTATATTTTTAATTTCCTCTTGTAATCTAGAAAATGAGCAAATGCCAGCAACTTACACTTAATTTAATGTGTGTACTTTTCTATATTCTTAATCTTGTAATGAACGTTTATATAAGAGAGATAGGGAGAGTGTGTTTTGTTCGATTCCAAACTCATTTTATACAGTATTTTGAGACTATTGAAACACATGCTTTCTACGGGAAAGAAAGAAACGTAAGTACATTTGTTTGGAATTTATCTGGAATTTAAACCCACTATCTATTGAATGAGAAATATTGACTTACACCATTAATATTTTGTCATTCCAATTTCCACGCTACTATTTCTTAATAAAATATTTATTTTTAACAATGCAACAATTAGCACAAAAATAACAATTTATGAATTTCGCTATATTATAGATTATATTAGAATAAACATGACATTTAATTTTTGTAACACGATAGGCATAAGTCTAGCGCGTTGCAATCGTGCAAACACAATCAACACCTACAAGTAAGTGGTAAGAGACCGGACGTAAAAGTCTGTTCATTTAATTATATTTTTTTATAAAGAATCTAACCATCATGGTGTGACCCCAAAGTCTCACAATGGCCATTATACAGTAATATATATTTAAAAAAAAAATATATATAAAATATCCCTTATAGCTATCGCCGGACACTACATTGTGTTTGGCAAGCTCATTGAGAAGCTGCGTAGCTCGTGAGTGTTCTTAAGCGCTGATATCGTGGCCGCGACAGTAAAGAATAAAGGACGCGATCGCGACTCTCGATTGCCAATTATAAAGCACATTTATATATATATATAAAAATTTGAGTCTGTTGCGAGACCCGAACCCGCGCCTTATTCTAAGTTTGTTTTGTAGCGCAGTACAAACATTTTATATTTTAAATTAGCTTCATTTTATTTTCAGTTTAAACAATTTCTCAAATAATCAATAACCGATTTTCGTACTGATTACTTGAGTATTGCGACTGATTTCATCATGAAATTAAGGAAAACTTTTATCTTGAAATATTTGAGAACGTAATGCATTTGAACGCGAAAATCGACTAAAATCGCCCAATTGATTTTTACGCAAAAATCAGTAAAAAAAAATGCTTTTTAAGAAAAAACTTTTTTTTGTGAATTAAAATAAAATATCATTTTAAATAAATAAAAATTAAAAAATCAGAACATTTAAACACAGTATCGAGGTAAGATTTTGCATTTAAAAAAAAATATTTTTGATTAACGCGTCCAAAGGGTTTTAAGCAAAACATGATCGATAATATGGTTGAAATAAAATTTTGCGATACGTGCGAAAACGTAATTAATTATTTATTATCGCGTATCGGACGAAGCGGGGAAAATCGCGGCGAGCATCGGTGTCAACAATAAAAGCGGAAAATCCGAGCGCGCGCGAAAAAATGCATTATGGATATTGTGGTAAATAATATGTAATGGCGGGGAGTTCGCGTGTCATATGTGTGTCAGATGAATGATTGAGATGATATCGCCGCGGAGGTATAGACACAACAAAGCGCGACCACGCGGCTGAAACGGGAGAAAACTGACAAAGTGACGGTTGTAACGACGATAGTAATGATATGACGAAAGCGCACGATCTTTGAACAATCCATGGTTTTAGATTGCGATTTGTGATCCATGGCATTTGCATAGTATAATTAAACAAATACTAGATCATATATATATGTTTGTTTTTATACGATGAGAGTAAAAAATCGATCACTTAACATTATAAAAACAAAGTCAAGAATATGTATTAAAACCTAGCACATAAATGTAATTCAATCACATAAATTCTAAGCAATGTACTAATGATTAATAAATATAATAGTTTATATTTAAATGATATAACTGAAAACCGCAATTATCCCAATGGTTTGTATATAAGTAATGTTTGGTTAACATAAAAATAAATCAGGTATCATAATTATAACAAAGATCTAAAACAATATTAACATGGGCAAAATGGTTACATTACTCTAAAATTATAAAACAACGGTCCGGAGGCGATCAACGTGTTGAATTTGAATTGTACAAAGCCATGCGCTTGACCCTTTCTAAGTCTCTATATTTAAATACTATGCTACCGTAGTTATATTGCATATACACACTAACACAACCGATAAAATCGCCATTTACACTCCCGACCTTCCGGAAAATCGCCACAAACCGCATCAGACTTTTTTCCTCGATCCATCTGCTTCTGCGTCGATTCGACAACATCTCAATCGATCAAGATCATCATCCTCCAGCCGATTCCGCGGAAACGCTACAACGCTCTACACACGTTCGACCTTTAATTTATTTTTCGACCATACTCTTGGCTCGAGTCCAGGGTTGGTCCGTTCGCGGCCGCTCTCCCAGCCGTGATTTATGACGATAACCGAGTTTGATTTTCCTATAAATACTACGGGATTTGGCCGTTTTATTTTATCTTTCAAAATGGTAACCGGCGAACACGCGTGGGAACGGATCGAATTGTAAAATTCGCACCGGCAAATGCATGCAGTAATCGGACCACAGCAGTACAGTGGTCAAACGGGTGGATTATTGATATGCCGGCTGTTGGATTGTCGTTTCACGTGTCATTTGCGATAATGTTGCGGTTCGGAGGGTCTTCCGATTGCCTCTGTGAACGTACGTAATTACGAACACGCGCATAGGCCTATTCCTAATTTGATTAGATGGATAGAATTCACGTTGGATTTAATTACAGAGAATAGGTTGTTCATAATCACTTTTAGAAATGGGTTTAAATGCCAATTTAACCTTTGGCAATTGAATAACACCAACTTATCAAACTTTCTCGCATGTTAGAGCATTTAAGGATATGCAGGTATAAGAAAACGAATACGGACAGAGGAGTAAATTTGTATGATACTATTCATAAGACAATCCGCAAAAATAAAAATGTAGCGGTTTTCCTCAATGGAATAAAGAAATACTTTCGTGCATTATGAAACAACCTTTTTTATATTCCGTTTATGTTAATATTATATTTGATATATATGTTTTGATTATATTTGTTTAGTGTATAAACAATTAGCTATATTGGCTAAATAAATTAAACATGGAAACATGCGAGCGGTTCTTGGATTATTTTTTCGTTTTTTTCTTACTACCAAGTAATTAAAATAATAATAATAATGTCAATACCGGTATCGACTGTTTTGTCTTGCGGTAATACCGGTATTAATGCAATCCCTACTTTTAAATTTTGCCTTGTGATTGGTCATTCACCATGAGGGATGTGCCGGTACGTGAAAGTACACAGCTCAGTATTGAATTGTTTTTCTCGAGGTACAGTTGTCGAAATTATTATCTTACTGTCTGTTTAAAACATAAAATGTCTTCTGCAAACACAGATAATAAATATTAAAAGAAAATATGGGCCGGACATTTTTTCTGTATGGACGACTTGAAGCCTGCAAAGCGGTTAGCACTTAACAAGCCTGAAGGTAAGAGGAGCTCGTGTACATTTGACGTAGTAAAAACGCTGTCTGCATAGCAAAGGGCGAAGCAAGATAGAAGACAAACTTGAAGGAAGCGAAGACTATTCCTGAACTATAGCGATAGAATAATGATAACAAATGGCAGAACACTAAGAATATACAGTGATCTCAGATAGTACATAATGATCATTATCCCTCGAGCCGAGGACGCAAAAATGAAGCTTAAATCGGCTACATTTACGGATTTTTCACTTACACGCAATATCCATTATAATGAAGATTGCGCTAATGCGATATAAGGCTAATTATGTCTTGAAATTTTGCTTTAAATCAAACAATAAATAAAAACAACAATACCGATTTCGCAGCGTAACGATTTACGTTTACGGATCGATTTTAATCGAAAAATAATCCAACAAATCGCAATTCAACGAATTTTCCTATCGTCGCCGATTACGAGCGATAAACTTAAATCGATTATAATTATTTTACTTGTATATTAATGCGAGTGCGGCATTGTGGTAAAGAAAAGTAACTCTATGCGTGATTTTGACCGACTGTCACGTAGCGTGTCAGAGGCGGCTTTGTCGATACAAATTCGTCGGTTCGCGTCACGCAGCGTCTCACTCTCAAAGCGCCAATCATGAATGAGTGAATGAATCGCGTCTCGCGAGATGACAACCCGCGGTTGTTTGTCGTTTGCTGCGTTTAGCGGCGCAATCATTGTCCTGGGTTTCCTGTCAAACGGGTATGCACGGCGAGCGAATCGATTGAGCGAGTTTTGATTGCGCGACTGTCGACTTCCAAAGAAAAGCGCGCTCTACGCCGCAAAAGTCGATTTATGGTATCGGTATTTGTTTATATAAAAGCGGCTCGATTAATTGTGGCAAATTGATTGTGGCTATATTTATCTTGTTGCGAAACGCTACATCGCTAAAATTGTAACATATTACGACCAGTGAACTAATTAACACGAGCTTTGACAATAATATTTGTTAAGAAAGCTTCACATTGCTAGTGATACAACAAATAGAAATCTATATATTTTCTATTGACTACAAAATTAAATTTGTGAGATGAGACATGTGTATGTTTATTTAACTAAGAATTGGTTCAAGTTACATTTTATTTTTATATTATGTATATATACATATCCTAACTGTGGCACCCAGCTTCGTCCTGAGCCGACATAGAACGACTAATTAGACGCATATCGAAACACAGAGTTGAAATACAATGTAGTTTTGACACGATACATTTCACTGAAACAACTTGTCTCGATGCAAACATAAAGTTTAATATACATCAGTTCGCTCATGAATACACGCGACTGGTTAAATTTAGTTCTAATTATTTGTGTATGTTATCATATAATGTTATCAATATGTATGTTCAGCATCATGACGATTTACTATAATAAAATTTAACGTAATACATTTACGGTGAAATATCAAATGGGAACATAAGATTTATTATAAATTACGGTGCTAGTACGATGTTCTTGTGGTATGGTTACGAAATTATTATATTATCGTCCCTTTCACTATTGTAATAGTTATATATGTTTTATTTATTTTAATCCTCGCCTTAATCTATGTGTATTTTTTTTAATTTTATGTATTTCTAGTATGCACTGACATTTAAATATTTAAATTTAAATTAAAGTGCGTCGGAGAATCGAATTGAATAGGTTCAATTAACTATCTGAGAAGCAATAAGTTACGTACGAATCAGGCGCGTATGGTAAGATATTCTCCCTTTGGCTCGCTCACACATTAAGTAACGGGCAACCGTGTTATTGGGGGGTCTACTGTACTGAATTCATTATTTATTTTTTTCCAAATCAAATACATAAAAATTAATAATAATAGTATATTGAAAAGATTAAACCAGAAACTAAAGAATAAAAACTTAAGTTTATTTACCAGAAAGAGGAAAATTCTTCAACGCGGCAATACATAACCCAAAAATCAAAAATTACTAGTGTAAAAATGTTTAGTTTAACTATGATAATTTTCTATGCTCTCCATAATTACCAAACCTCACAACCGATTGTTACTTTTCAGGTCCATGGAGCACACCTTAAATGAAAAACATTTTCAAAATGTGGTCGAAGTGAAAAATAAAAAATTGGACTGAAGAGCAAACGAGATGGTAAGTAGTTGTAGATAATGATGTGTCACATATTAGGAAATGTTTTTATAAGCACGCGATTTTGTTATAGTACAACAAATTAAGAAATGATAGAAGTTTATGTGGGATTTGAACTCAGATCTTTCAGTCATTGACCTACACTGCTAAAAAAAAACGAAATTTAATTGGTCAATTTTAATTATAATTATAATAATCACTAGTGTAGCCTAATGTGTCCCTGACACATCAAACTTCATTTAAAATTCACGAGTCCACGACTTTCAGATGTTAGTTATCGAGTTACAGCATTGATCAATCGTGCTGATTTTTTAATACTTGATTAGATGCCATTTAAGGTAGACAACGAATAAGACTTTTAAATAATAAGAGCAAAAGTTTGATGTCAATCTGATTAGAACCCACATATTAATATTTTTAAACGGAGGGTAGATAATTGAAAAATGTATCGAGAGATTGTGAAAGTTTCTCTCTGCAATTGGTAGTGTTTCCAATCGAGCAAAAAATATATCAATGAGTTACAAAAATCATATCAAGTTAAATAAAACAGAGATGAGAGTCGATCAGACTGTAGTCAAATCTTTCAAGCTCAATAATTCAATATGACATGAATAAGAGTATATAGGTGGTATTCAATTATTTTGTTTTTGTTCTCATGCAAGGTTCTATGCATGTAATTTCAATCTTCTCGATTCCGACGCCTGCGATAACGATCCCAATTTATTTCGTTCGTCGCGAGCTTTCGCGTCGCCTCAACACCGACCCGAGAGAGACGCATAAACTAAATACTCAGGTATGTCCGCGTCCGTAGGTATGCGCACGTATACGTACCCTCCGGCGGCGGCGTTGTTTTTATTTTTTTCGTTTTTTGTGTCGTTTCGGGGTTAAGCAGGTGCACGCGGGCGCGTCGCGGCGTCCCTCTGGTAAAAAGGTTTCCCACGCGCCGCAAAGGAAAACGCGATGCGCCGATAACTGGCCGCGGGATTCCCGTCTCCATTCCGCGCATTCCGGGCCCGCATTGCTCGGCGTGCTCCGGCCCCCATTTGATCTGCGCTCCTCGCTCTCTCGCTCGTGTTTTGCGCTTAAATTATTTTCATTGTTCTATTGTGCCGCCGCCGACGGTGCCCGAAAAAAACGCGACAACGGCCCCCCCTTTGGCGGGAGCCGCCACCGCGGACGCGGGCCCCGTTTCGGCGAAGATATACCCCCACCCCGGCGGCGGAGAGAGAAAATTGAGTTTTTCCTAGTGAAGATGACGGAGTGCGGTCAAGGAATTTGCAAAACTAATAATATTAACCGCAATATGTTCTTTATTTTTATTACAAATGCAAATTTATCTTTTTATAAAAGTGCAAGAGGAGCGTTTTTAAGCGCTGATCTGCTGGCCGCGACGAGCAAGAACAAGGGACGCGACCGCGACTCTCAAGCTTGCAGCTGAAAGTCGCTGAGAATTGACGGATTGTCGACACCGCCCTTTATCAACTTCAAAAAGTGCTTCATTACGCCGAGAATGTAATATATCCACCTTTTTTGTATATCCAACCACTATGCTTTATTGTTCATTTTCTGAAAGACATGATTTCAACATTTTATTATGAAAACGCTATAAGCCTCTTTAAACTTGAAGGTTAATATTTTTAATTTCAAAGTTTAAAACAATTTGATACTTACTTAAATGTAATAATTAAACAATCAATGCGGTTTGAGTTCAAAAATTAAAATTAACAGCGAATGGCTTCGTTAATTCATTGATATCCGAAAGGAGTAATGTATTATTTAAAAAATATTTAATTGTTTGGGTAAGCTTTTAGCCACAGTGGGTAACTAGTAACAAAACTTATTATATGCTATATAATAAAATATATATTAATTGTAAACTTACCGTTGTATTAACTGCGAAACAACGGGGTAACAAGCAACATATAAGCGTAGACATCTTGGAATTATTTATATAATAAGGGTTGAAATTAAACAAGCTGATACATTACTAACGACTGAATACACATCTTTGGTTACACTTTTGCAATACAGGTATTGGGTACAAAATGAAATACCATTTTATTTGTTGAAAACGATATTTCCATAGCTTAAAACTACGAAAACTAAAATACCCATATTGCTTGAAAGCAGAAGCGAGGAATAAATTATGCTTAATATATGGGGTTTAACATAAGTAGTGTCATCGGCGAAGGATATCAAAGTAGAATAATATTATGCAGTATTTACGTTTCTTTTTATTCTATAATATTCACATAAACATTTATAACTTAAATTTAATTAACGTTTAACTTAAGTAGAAATAACTATATGTACGTATATACTAGAGATGAATCTTTCAAAAATAAATATTATTGAAATATTCTAAAATGTTCTTAGAAAAAATATTTTGTCACATTTTGAACAAACAGATTTATAATTTTGTACACACTCCTTTCTCATAAGGTTATTTTGAATAATCGTAACTGACAAAAAATAATGAGTAAAATAGGAATATATTTTATTGCAATAAATTGGCTAGTGGTGCTTTAGTCCCTGGTATAAAAACTTAGGAGGCATCCAGAATCTGCCGATGAAAGAGGATATTTTCTTTGACTTATTTATTTTATTGGTACTAGTAGAAAACACAATATTTACATAAATACTTCACAACTGTGTTTTTATAGTTGATTAGTTTTTTGATATTTTTAGAAAATCAAAATTTCAAAATATTCTACTGAAAATATGACCGAATATTTTACGAATAGTTAGACATTCGAATATTCGGATTGGAATCTCTACATATATTTTATACAATCGAAACACCATTAAATATAACTACTTAGACAGATGAGAAGTACATTTCAAAAAATACGTATCACGAAAATTGAAATGCTTAAAATCGGAGTAGTTGGATTTTTTTAAGAACGACTATAGACGAATTTTCCACTTCTTAAAAGATCTGTTTTTGTATATTGGCAAAAAATGCGCGGATAATAATATCTATACATTTTGCACGAAAATCGACCGACACTCTTTACAAATTAAAAACGCCTTGTAGGGTGTCGTTTTCAAATTTTAATTTATTTTAATTGAGCTATTTACACAAAAAATCTGTACAATAAAATAAAAATAAGTACTTGTTTTTAGCCACATTATAAAGTTTATAAGCTTTTAAAGTGAGCTTAAAACTTGTTAATTTGAAGATTCCACGCAATACATCTACCAAGCGAGCGTAATGAAAATAGTAAATTCGCTCATTTTTTTCACTATTCTTCTCATCGCGCTTTCCTCTCTTAGCTCTTCTGCTCGTTTCTCTAGTAATTTTTCAAACTAATCCAAACGTCGAGCTTTTATAGCTACATAATTTATTTATAGTCAGCGCCGCTGTGCAATAAATTGCGATGCTCTCGCCATTTGTTCTTCTTTTTGGAAGCGAGCGGTCCCTTCTCGATTGACAACACAATCGAATCGAGCAAAGAGAAAGAGAACGAGCGAAGGAGACGTCGTTAAAAGTGGACGATATTCATGTGTATACGTAAGATTGTGTCATCTTATAAGTCATCATAATACGCTTCGTGCGAGAATATCGCGTTCGTTCTCACGTCTTCGAATTTTATTGCCCGCGTAATATCGCCTCACCGTTGTTGTTGTTGTTGACTAGTATAACGATAGTAAACGCATCGCATGGGTCGTTTACCATCGTATTACTATAGTAGTAGGTAGTATACAGTAATATAAATAAATCGAAACTACCGCGATAAATCGCGCGATCAAGTCTTTCTCTGCGTGGAAGCCGATGGTGTGTTTTACAAGTTATGATTTATAAACAGCGATATTCGAGCGTGTAATGAGCCTGAGCGTTTTCGGGAGTCGGTAGGCAAATTGCCAGCGAGCTGCGTGTAATTCAGCAAATTCGGTAGAATTTGATCAGAATATTGAATGGGATTTTCGAAAATTGACATGTAAGAATATCGCATTTCCCCAAAAAATATATCGCACGAAACGATACTCGAAATCAAAGCTTCTGAGAAAAATTAATTTGCAGCGTTTCTTGAGTAAACGGGTTAAAAACAATCTCGCCAAGATGTCTCGCCTCTCTCGGGATTATCTCTAGTCGAATCTTCCTCGATATCGGCGCTGATTGGCGGAAGCCAAAGCCGCTCGCTCCCTCTCTTTCCTTTAGCTTTTTTTCCAACCGATTAAGGAGCCTCTTATCTCGTCGCTCTCATTAACGCCGCTAATTGAAAATCGATACGCGCGTTTTTCGATTCGGGGTAAAAACGCTTTGATTGGCTTCGTCGCCCCTGGAGCGAGTCTGGAATTCTTGCTTCGGGGAGAAAGTAGATCTCGCGCCTAATTGCTTGGCAAAGCGACGCTTTTCTTATTTCCCGGTATTCGCGGTGAACGTCGGCAAAATATCCAATTTGAGGAGGATGTTGTGTGTGTGAAATTTGAATATTAAAAACGTGTGTGCTTTTTAGATTCCAATCTATTAGCGAAGAATATCTTTCAGCTGTAATGGTATGAACCACGCACAAACCCGATTTGTTAAAAATTGAATTTCTATTAATATGAGTTTTATTAGTAACACAAAATCGACGGTTATCGACTAGATTAGACCACGAAAAATAAGTTATATGTGCAATAATAACATATTGAAAAGGAGCATCTTCAAAACTTTTTTTGACGCCACATTTGGTTTTATATAATTTAAGCTTAAGTATAAAGTCAAATGTGACGTTAATTTTCCACTATTCACTACATTAACTTTTAGCCTAGCACTAAATGGGTTCGATTAAATAAGGAATTATATTAAATACTTTGTTCCATAAAACGAATTGTTTGTGCATTACAATAATAAAAAATGAGCATTAAATAAATATATCTATGTTCAATAAAAATTTAGATTGAGAAACATTTTATTTGTAATGTGAACATTGCAAAACCTTTTTTAATTTTTTTTCTTTATTTAATAAAAAATACTATATTGAGCAATATTTTATGTTCAAACACAAACATAACCTAAGAGAATTAATAAAATGGAAGTTCTACAACTATAATTAGTTTTAGAACTTTTTTTAGGTTAGGTTTGGGTTTGAACAGGATGTTTCACAACTGTTATAGTGAAATTCTATTTTCAATAGTATGACCTAAACAATTGATGTATAAATCACACCAACAGCTTATTTATTTTAATACACGCATATTTTATAAAATGTTGACAATAAATGCGCATTTTATTTTATATATTGCTCATTTAAATTGTTCTCATACTAAATGTGCACTCCACGCCAAGATCTGTGCATGAACAAATTTATTTAGTATGGAGGAAATCAAAAATAAAATCATAGCAGGAAAGAGATTGCTCTACCCACTCGCATTCAGAGTAATATAAGGGTGCGAGTTAACTAGGAAATATTTTAAGAGATATGTGCATTTATGTAAGGTAGATCTTCGGATTCGTTGCAGAGTTATTCATTGGTTATTTACTGTTCTGACAAATGCTTGTTCGCACCTAATCTGTTCAACAGTAATGCACAAAAACATTGTTTTATGGAACAATTTGCTCATTTAAATTTTCCTCGTAATATAATATATGAATATAATTTACGTTCTTTAATAATATACAGATGCAGATTATGGAACATCACAAAGAATCACTTTATCATCAAAACAAATAAAAAATGGAAAATAATGTTTATGAAATAAACCATAAATAATAAAATATCGAAAAGATACAACTGTAAATACAGAAAGTACTCCAATCATTTTAGAAAATTTATCAAGTATTCGTTCATATTTATAGTGGAATATTTTGAATTTCTAAAAACGGATTAAATCAAAAAGCCAGTTGTAAGTCATTGTGTATTACAATAATGTAGGTAGTCATATTTGTTTTTCAAAATTTATCTTCTTATGTTTATGTTGTTAATAACATGCAATGCCATAACAACTAAAAGGCGACCAATGAAAAAAAAATACTCTAAAATTTAAAATTTCAGAAATTATTCATATTTCCCAGTTAATATTATGCAGCTATGGACTTTCTTTGATGGTTATCATTGAATTTTTCGCTCTCTTCAAATCAATACGAACAATGATTAATTTATAGTCTAGCGCAGATATCTAACAGTTTTGATCGGCAAGACGGATTAACAATTTTTCAAAGTCCAACGGGCCATAACCCGATATTAAGTACGATTTTATTTAAAAGCAATTATATAATGCATATAATTTTTCATGAATTGCGTTATGTTTTTAAATGTCGACGCATTGACGGACAATAAATCAATCTGTTTAATTTGCATAGAGACAATAACTGTTTTCAAGGAATTAAATGTGAAACGTCTATACGACACGAAACATTCGAAGAATTATTCAATATTTACTAGAACATGTCGGTCAGGAAAATTTGAGTGATTGAAACGCGGGCCTAACTCATAGTAGCTGATTTTCAAGAAATTTAATTCTGAACAAGAAGCAGAAACCAGAGCAAGTTATCGTGTAACACATTTAATAGAAAAAGCTGGAAAGCCATTCACTGGCGGAGAAATAATCAAACAATGCATGATCGAAGCAGTAGAACAAATATGTCCAGATAAAGCTACTTTATTCAATCAAATAAGATTGTATGGGAACACTATAGGGCGAATAATACGATATTGTCGAAAAAAAATCATCTCAGGTGACAAGCTTTTCTTTGGACGAATTTGGATATTTAAAAATAGAATCCAAATAATGAATATTTGGAGACAACCATTTTACATTCGTAGGTTACAAGATTTAATAAAAACAGAAACATCGAGAATATTTTCGATACTCTTCAAAACATATTATTCAGGTTGTATCAAAAACATATTAACCCTTTGAGTAGTGAATTAATTTATACACATTTGTTAATTTGTTAGTATACACCCGGGAGTGAGTTAGTTTTACGTATTTTACTACTTTGTTGTATTAGTATATTTAGATAATTTATTTTAACACTTTTCTATTATTAAATTTCGCTAATTTATTTTTATATATTATTAGACCCATTGTGGATTTTTTTTTATATCAATACATAGGCTCTCAATATTTTTTAAATATTAATATATAATATTTTTTATTATGTTCGTATATTTCGTACTCTTTTTACAACTAGAAATCATTTATATTCCCCTGACTTTAAAACCATCTTGGCGAAACTTTTACCAAATTGGTGTACTGACACGTTATAATTTTGAAGATATACATATGTATACTTAATACAGCAAATACAGACATGTCACTCGATTTTAAAGAGTCCGTAGGGGACACTTGAGTGCAAGCTTGCCGGTCTAAAATTGGGAGGACTACAGTGGCGCCGATCCGCGGGCCATAGAGCTAACAGCGAGAATCGGCAAATGCCAAGGTCCCGCAGCCGCGGATCGAGAGAGAGATGTCGAAACCGATAATCGATTCCAAGGTTTCGCAACGTCGTCGTTCGGAATGACACATAGTTCGCGTTATGCAAATGGCCGCCGATCGGGGGGTGGTGTGATACCGAAAGCTGCGAACGCGGCTCTGCATTGATAACGGCGGAACAGCTTGCGCTTTTAGCGGTTCACTTTTGGCGTGTCGCACACTACGTGTGTGCGTATTATAAAGCGCCGAAAGAAAGTCGACGGTTGAGCAGTTCGAGTTGTTGGTTGGCGTTAGTTCGGTTCGATTTTACGCCGAGAACGAAAACCGGTTCCGTGCGCGTGGCTTTTGTGCGGTTCTATTGGACATACACACATAAACTTTTCGCTTTCAAGTCGTCGGCCAGTAGGTACACGCTAGATTATATCGGATTAACGATTTCGACGCCTTCCCTAAACGTTTCCATACAAAGGTACAAAGAGCGTATAGCGCATACGTTCAAATATAAAAAAGTATTTTGCTATAAGAATGATATTGAGTACTACAAACACTTGTATAAAATATGTTTACGAAATGATTCAGAAACCCGTTATTTAACGATCAATTTGTCAATGTGACATAAAAAATGTATATAAATATTTAAACCCTAAAAATGTATATAAATATTTATACACTTACGCTGCGATTTTATGCACTGCTTTTACATTACGAATTTACTGCCAAGAGTGTGGGACAGGAAGAGTTTACAGCTTTTAACGTAATACAAAGGCCAATATACTTCTTCAAAGTGGCGTAGCTAGAAGAGCGGGGACCGCGCCGAGCGGCACTTACTTGGGGGCGGCATTTTCGCGATGGAAGGACCATTTGTGTAATGTGGTTCTTAAGTTGAATGCGCTAAAAAATATGTATCCACGAATAGTAAGAGCTAAATTGATTATCTGAAACAGTTTAACAAGTGCTGATTTTATGACCCGGTGGATCATAAAATGCCGCCCCTATCGATAAAAATATTTTTGGTAGTTACACTAGATGTTCCCCATTGTTTGTTCGAGTCGAGCACGTGATAAAATAACGAAATGCCTGATAACCATTAATATATTTCATCAAACTTGTAAACTATTTTGCACTTTTTTATATGCATATAATATGCAAAGGATATGTAGTATAGCTGAAGGGGGAGAGGTTTAAAAAATGCCGCATGCTAAAGTTACAGATTTTTAGGAAGGTAAGATTCTGTAAGGATCGCCCGGGACCGCACAAAACCTAGCTACGCCACTGCATTATATTAATATTGCGCCTAGATCTTTTTTTACTATTTCTGTAAGGGTTAAAAATGAACTTGACCGACGATCATATTCGGAATGTTTTGTTATCGAAGATAAGAGCGACAGTAGCAGCAGAAAAAATAAGTAAAGTCTGCAGCAATATACTGCAAGCGGTGGTTAAAGAAGTTCCGTCTGGGAATTACGACCTCTTTCTGGAAGGCCCGTGAAGATCTGTAGTGGACAATAGTGGACGCGCTTAATTGACAGAGAAGCATCAATACATCCTTTTATCGGTAAGATTTCAAAATATGGACAATGAGTGTCACGTATGGATTGCAATAATACCGGGATTTTCAATACCGGTATTAATGCAATCCAAGATAGTTATGTCGCGACCCGATACCGGGCCACATAAGAAAAAAGACAGGGTCGCCTAAAAACTCCCGAATACCTTTGTTTTATTACGAAACGCTAAATATGAGTAAGTAACGATGAATTTATCAAGATAAACGGCGCTCTTTGTCAGGTCCGCACTGCTGTAGCGCGCTGCACTGCACCACTAGCCAAATATTTTTTCAACTTTATTCATAACTTAATCAGTGTACCGTGCTATTATTTTAATCCATCATGATTAAAACGTGATATTTTAACGGCCATTGCAAAAATACGCTACAAACTAACGCGAATCACCAATATTTTTTAAACTGACGCGCTCCGCATATAGCAACCGAGCATATTCGAAACCTTATCGCAAACTTTGGCTATGTTCCTCAGATATTGCCTCACCTAAGTCTGCAATATCATTTATATGGAAAAATAACCGAGAAACTAATATTTAAGATCCAGATCTAGAAAAATAGGTTCGTTACTATATATAATTACGACCCACTTAATACAACATAAATAATCTCGAGTAGCCGGAGGAGCAGTAGCATCCGGCAGACAAACGTACGTATCCTGTCCAACCCTCGAAAGCTCGACGTTAACGAGGAGTACGTGAAAAGGGCGCTATTAGCGCACGTGGTGGGGGCAAAGGTTGTCACCGCAAGCGAGCGACGTCACCCGCCGCCTTATAGCCGGTTAAACCCGTTATGGCCGATATTGATGAGGGTCTACCCGCAACCGTGCGGTCTGACCTATTAACCCCTTCGGCGCCAAACGTAACGAAACGGGGAGTGCCGAAAAATTAAACTATAGCAGGAAAAGCACACGCGTCTTACCGTTGACGACGGAATGGTGTCCAGCGCTTCGGACGCTCTTTCAGCTTTGCCAATTTTCCGACGACGAGCGTGCGTATGGTTTGTGTGTGGGGTGCGCCACGCTGTGTTGTAGCCGGTGGGTTGGTCCACCGTTGTCGAAACACTGCGAAAGAAACAAAAGAAAAACGTAAGTAAATTAAAACAAACTGTAGTGTAAGTCTATGGCAGCGATAAGGTTCAACCACTTTACAAATAATGGTGATTATCGCCAACATTATTGGAAATCAATAAACTATATTCCTTCTCGTTAGATTCGTTAATCAACAATATCATATTTTCTACTGTAAATTCATGTTTGGCAGTTAATAAAATATTAATTTAAAGAAAAAATAACCTATCGCAACAGTTTACCCTATAATATAATGTATATTTATAAATAGTCAGACGGATAATTCTTCATAATTGTCGGCAACCTAAGTCGAAATTTGATCTGCTGTTTTATTATATTAAAAAAAGCTACTACATTTTCATTCAATATCTTCAAAGAAAATGTTCCGACTCTTGAATCCTTGTATTTTTCGCAAAATTTGCAAGCATTCATGAATATATTACAGCATAAACTTAGCAATAAAGCATTTAGTTTGACTTTGAATGAATGGATGTCTATCAGATATGACAACTAAACATGATAATTAGGTATAGTTACGAGTTAATGTAATAAAAAAACACAAATTCATACAAAACATACTGGACGTAAACAATGTAAAAATTAAAATATTTAATATAATATGTATATAGAAACAATAATTTAATCGTATTCGAATGCTTTGGTTTTGCTAATCAATAAATATGGAGAAACATGAGAGCGATGCTAGAATTATTTTTTCGTTTTTTTTTATTACCAATTAATTAAAATAATAATATCAATATCGGTGATACCAATATTGACTGTTTTTTTCCTCAGTAATACCGGTATAAAAAGCAGCTTCATGAAATAGTAAATATTAAGTTTTTAACCGAAATGTGATCCATATAGCGTCAAGATGACGAATCGGATTTTTACAACAAAGAAAGATTGTACGTGCGGTGGTTTCAATCCAGTCCTCGGAAAGGTACAAGGAAGAGATCCGCCGCTTGCGGTCTCGAGTTGAACAGCAATAAGACAATAAAGCAAGTGAGTATCTCCGGTGAAGCGTGGGCGAAACTTTAGAATCGCGCTCAATCAAACGCGTATCAGTCATCGTTGCGCAAGAGAAGAGTTTACGCACATGAAAAGACGACAAACGTCTTTTATGTATGTATGTAGAAGAAGAACTATCACGACCGGTTGGTCAGCTAGTAAAAAGTGAAAAACTAGTTTTTTTCCTTTACGCACAGCTACACGCCATCGGTCCCGTTTAATTATTTATTTACCTCTCTAACATTGTTTCATATTAATCCACGTGCGAACTGCAGATTTTTTAATATTATTATTTATTATATACGAAATAGTAATTGTGCTACAAAACGATAAGATAAGCGAGCGCGAGCAGTGCAATCGTAAAAAGAGCGGTAACGCGATAAAATCACGTTGCGTTTTAATCGGCATTGCAATTTTTTACGGGCGCTAATCGCTTTTGTTATTACATTACTCAGGCGAATTCGTTTAATCGAATTTCTTTTATAGGAAATGCTCTTTCGCAACACTTTGGATCTAAACGAGATGAATACAATTTTCCAATGTGACGCGCGAATTGTAAAGAAACGCCATCGTCTATTTCCGATTTCACTATGCGGGGGAGTCGAGGTCTAAATCGATCGTTGGTTCAATATTTGTGTAATGCTTTATGTCTGTGGAGTGTTAATTTACGTTCAAACCAAAATACCACTAGAAAGGAGCAATAAAACAGGATATAAAATTATTCCCGTGTATCGATTTTAACGATTGCGTTACAATTGAGCTACGATACTACAATAATATTAAGCCGACCATAAAATTAATAAAGCGAATCAATTTAGCAAAATTTACACAATGCTAATATAAGAAAAAAATAATCATTTGTAATAGACAAAAAAAAACATGCATACAATAAACATTTTTTGCACAAATGCCATTCAGATAATTTTAATATTTACATAAATATATTTTCTTAACAAAAAAGCGTTTTAATTTTATGAATATCATTAGTACGGATTGTTTAGAATATTTATAAACTCTCACGTAGAAGAGCTTTAACTATTTATAATTGTAAAACAAATAGTATGAGAACGATCAAGTGGATGATTCAGAACCATGTGCACAAGATCAACGTTTCCTAATCATTTTCCTTTGGATCGGTCAGTCGACCGCGTCCATGACCGATTATTTTATTTCGATCAGACATTTCATGGCAGCACGAAGAAAATTATTATGAAACGATTCCGCGAACTCCACCACAGTTCTCAATTATCCCAAACCTCATGCACAAGGTTTAAAAAAATGTTAAAATTGTAGTGTGTGACTTTATATGTATCATAATCGAGTTGTCGAAAGAAGATTAATGTAGAATAATGAGGTTAATTTTTTTTGTTTATACGAAATTAATTGTGGAGTAATACATCATAATACAATATCATGCCCAGAAGTACCTACATATATGTATGTAATTAATGGTTTACAAATGCTACAATTTTGAAAACAAGTAGTGGTTAATTTAAATCCGCTAAATTCAGAGCAGGTAGTGAGAAAAAAGGCAGGGATTTCCGATTAACGCTTCCGAGACGCTTTTGTTCAACAAAAAATGCTTTTATGCTTTTGAAAAACATATGTATCGGAGGTATCTACTATGACCGAAATTAGCAGAATTCGTTCATTGAACGAAATAAAATATTTTTTCATCTTTATTATCGTTTATCGTGCGTCGCAATTGTTTGTAAAGTTCGTGTTACTTTTTTGTGTTTGTTGTTTCAAGGCACAAAGATTTTATTTATTTAATTTATATGCAAATCCGTACAAAACAACTGCCGATACGGATTCGATCTTTATGTACATTAATCAAATTAGCTCTAAGCATTATTAGCTATTGTATATATAATAAATTAGATAAAATGTTTCATAATTTTTTATGAATCAATTAAATCGCAGCTGATCTATTCTGGTGATTTGAAAAATCTGATCAAAAAGTATGTAATAATAAATAAGGTAATGCCCTCACTGATCAGTAATTCGCACAGCATTGTCATGAATATATTATAAAATTAGCGATTATAAGAGTATTTAATGATTAATTCAAATAATTATTTTTTGCACTAATTGGTTAAATAAAATAATATCGGTACAAACGAATAATTAAGAACCCTACTCTCAACCTTTTTTTATAAGCTTCGAGACTCATCGATCGAATAAGCATTGTTATACATATATTTTGTAATTATCGGATGATCACCCACGAATTGCCACCTGGAAGCGGAGCTAAACAATAAAGCGATTTGGTCTAAATTAGTTTTCTCTCTCATTCGTCCAAGCTTACTCGAAGAAACAGTATAAAGGAAGTGACTTCTAGTTTTACAGACACGTATTAAAGAAAAGGCGGGGACAACTTGAAGAAACTAATATTGGTGGGTGGCATAGAAGAAAAACAAAACTATCGAGTCAAGGCTGTCAGTGGGTTTCACAGCTTTTCGAACAGTCGAATTTTATTTCATTTTTATTACAGCATGATTTTATTTTTCATGAATGATTTTAAAGTACCCGAATCTCCCCCCTCCTACATGCCCTAGATATACATTATCCGATACCTTTAATTGATTACTAATGCTAGAAACCATCAATAGTTTTCGCGCCGGTTTCGTGACAGCATAAGTAGGGGGTCGGGCCTAGCTTTAGTAAAGGCGATACAAAGCACGCTAGGTAATAATCGTATTTCTTAATTGGTCGAAACTTATGAGCATTATGCAACTACCGACATAGGCTGACAAGTAAAAAGTTGATTAAGAGAATATTGGAGCAGAATAGTAGTGGTAGAAAATAAGCATATTCAAATTCACTTTATCGCTTCTAATATAACGTGTGTTTTAAAACAACATTGATCAACACTATAAATAGGTCGTTATTGACATGAGATATAATACCAAAATCCGGCGCCCCATACCTATTCGTACCGAATTGAGCCCAGGTGGAGATAGATAGATAGATAGGGGGTGATGGCGTGCAACGGGTGCAACCCACACGGGCGCATAGCTCAGTGTTTACGTCCTGACGCATAATTCGAGGTCCCGTCGAACGTTCAAAAATCAATAAAGCCTATTCCATAGATATTCCAGCCATTGTCCAGGCAAATGTAAACAGGTGAGCATGCGCTTCAGCTAAACAACGGGTTGGCGGACCGGAACTGCCCCGAGCCCGGGACACGTACCCCCGCGTGCGGGCGGACGGATGCACAGGGCCGGATCAGTGGAGAAGGGAGACAGAAAAGAGAAGTAGACAAAAAAAGTGTATCGCGTATGTGCGCGATCGAGCTGCGGCGCAACTTGTTGCTGGTTGACCTCCCTGGATGTCGGATCGGGAGAAACTGGGTGAAAACTGAGGAAAAGTTGTGCGGAAAGAAAATAACGGAAAGCGAAAATTTGTTCCAACCTTCAGGCAGTCGCTGTAAAATGCGAATAACCATGTTTTTATACACTTTTAATGGCGTGAAACGTAGCATAACTTTAACTTCACTTTCTTTGCGTTATTTTTAACTGTTAATTTTCAGGGCACAATGTTTGTGGTAGACGACAATTGCATAATGATAATCATACTAGAGAATATATACAATATAGTGGCTCCCTATTTTTAACTTGTACAATAAAATTATTAGTTCATTAGAATATGGTATAAATAAATAATTCATTTGTATAATCCCTGTATAGTTAAAACATAACAAAATGTATTGAAACAATTCAAGTGTTTTAATTTTACAGCCCCTTAAAAATAAATACGCGTTTTAATGCGTCCAAAATAGAGAAGCATTCAAACACCCTATTTTATGTTTATGGGGTCGCTGGTTCACATTAACATTTCGGAAGCGGAAGGAATTTGTGAAACATTAACATATATGCCATAAACCTATATTCCTACACAGCATGTTTTATTTTTGAATAAACTAATCAATAACAACAACTAAAGAAACGCGCATCACGCACAACATCGCATTAATAGGTTCAATATTTTTTTCATACATATATTTAACTCTTGACAGGAAAACGTTGGATTAACCTTTAGAAGTCCAAAGGCATGTGTCATGCCTAAAGTGGTTTTACCATTACAGCTCAAAAGCAACTACGTAATGCCCAACATATTTTATATTTTTTGAAGCTATTTTAAATGATTCCTGATTAAATTTCCAGCATCTTATTTCATTCCACGTCTCTGAGTCTAAACTAGAAATTCTTGGGTTATCCCACAAAAAAATCTATCCCGAAAATATTTTTTTAAGTATGTAATTCCGGTGAAATTAAATCGAAATACATTTTCACCGATAGATATACATATACTTTTACCAGTGAAAATATAACTTCTCAGAAGTCAAAAACTCGCGTAAAAGCAATAAAATTTCGTTGGCCGCTCGGTAACGAGCGTTCCCACTGCGACGGCACGATTTTATTGCTTTTGACGTGGATTTTTGACTTCTGAGAATTGATAGTTGTTTTTTTGCGCTCTTCTATTGGTCATAGTTCAGTTTAGATGTGCTCCATTCGATTCTCATTTAATGTTATAAAAAGTATTAATATGAACACTACATAACCGAGCGTTTAAACTGCGACGGCACAATTTTATTGCCTTTGACGTGAACTAAACTCATTTAATAATCTGAATTTCGAAATAATAAAAAAAACGACCACTGACTAACCAATTTTTACCACCGCCCTGAAAAAAGTTGGATCGTCGTCCCTGCATTTGATACTTTAAACACGCGTGATTATTAACAGCTGTCTGATTTACAGTACTGCCAACATATGAAACGCGAATTGGATTAACTTTTTTTAATTAATTAGTATATATAACTAGTTAGTTAGGTCTAACACAAGTAATCAAAAATACGCAAGGGAAAAGTTGTAATATATGTATAAAGGACGAACAATAATATTATAGTATGTATTTGCATATAATAAAATTCCTATTTTATGTATAAAAAACTTGTGAGGGAAAATCAAATGAAATGTTTAAAAACGTAATTCAGAATCATATCTTCATATGGAAGATTGCTTCAAGAAATATCACACGACGGACGAATATATAAATATGTAAGTAATTGTAATGTACATAAATAAATATATTTAGTGATTCATATATCAAAGTAATAAAAACAACAATAAATTCCGTGCGATTAAAAATGCATTGAGAACCATTGGTTTTGTATGAATTACAATAGTGAACAACTAAATACTATTTACAAGGATAGAGCGAAACATTCTTTTGTAATTGCTTTTTTGGGTGGTTTTTTTATACAGGTAGTGGTTCCAACATCTAGAACGGGTACAGGGTATACCCTAAATAAAAGGTTAAAAGCTTTATTTTTGTGATTAAATAAATCGGACCGCAGTGTAACAGTCAATAAGAAAAAAGTTTTTGTCCGGTAAAGGTTAAATGGACAACGATTGAACTCATATATAGAGTCGGAAGAGAAAAATTAATATTCATCGTTCGACTGGATATTAGGCAATTTCGGGAAAATTTCGCACGAATACGTCCGCACACGCACGCGTGTGTGAGGCTGGTACGTGTGCGACGAAAGCGGGTGAGCTCAAAAAGGGCCAATATGAAAATTTGCCACCCTTGAGCGACGGGAGCAATCAGAGGGATGATTGCGCACAACCGGTCCATATATTATTATGATCGACACGCGAACACGCATCCGTATATTATCTATTATATATGCTAATAAGCAACAATTATATGCTAAAACATATTCAAACATCATCGTCCATATAGTACTTATGATGAGTATTCAGTATTAAGAAGAAAAAAAAACCTTGTGTGTATATAAAGTTCTTGTAAAAGCAATAATTATTATTGTGGATACTAACGAATGTAATCCAACTAAAAACAGTAGTAATCTAATATTTAGTTAAATATTCTGTTCTACACTGAGTCGAAAGCCTTACAAATTAATAAACAATCTGATAATCAACTAAGCTAATGGAAATATTGGTATTTATATATCAACACTAACGATGTCATTGTTGACCAATCCAGAAGTGAATTCACACGAACTCTATCGACTGGGTTAGGGTTTCTTAGTTTCACCTAATGCTATAAATAAATATCGAGATTGATTAATTCATGCTATAATGATTCGTTATTACACCATCTAAGATTTCCTCAAATATATAAAAATTATATAGAACGGTACATCAGGTAGATGTTAAAATTCTCAACGTTTTTGTTTGTATTCACAGTCGCTACTAAGTCTCTCGCACTGAGTTCTATTTCGGTAATCGCGAGATTCACGCCTCAACACAGATTCGCACAGCGAAGAACACGTGTAGTAAATGATTCATCGAATCGAGAGAATTATTCATTGACTCGTTGATTCCATCGAACCGGAGATTAGCATATAGTTGCGAGTGAGCTTTTCTGAATTAGAAATTGAGCGTGATGGGAAAAGCTCTAACGCTAACGTAATGACAACCCTTTGCTCGCACTCGCACAATGGACACGCGATTGCGTGTCTCGATGCGCTTCTTGAAGGAACAAAACCCGCATTGTCCACCGCCGCCGGACGCCAGTTTAATTGCGACGTCATTATTATAATAGAGCATGTGCTTTTATCGTTTGATGCGCAATTTTAATTGATTTGGAACTGAGTGACGATCGGGCGGCTAATTTGGGATTGCGCGGGTCACTCGCTCGCTTGTCATCGGATATGACGCGTTTTGATCTGCATCTAAATAAAAAACAAACAAATGCGCGAGTGATGTAGACGAATTTAACCCGTTTAGCGCCGCGAATGTGAAGTTGTTTAATATGGTTCCACTTTCGTTAAGCGCCTTTGTTGTACAAGGTATTCAACCGAACAATTCGAAAACATTGTTTCTCAAGAAACTATGAAGTGCGAACTAAAATGGGGTAGCAGAAGATGAACGCCACTTCAATGTGCTTTGGCTTTGGTTGCAACTTGTAATTAAGTAATACAAGATTGCCGAAACCTTCCTACACCTTAGAACAAACTGACCCGGATCAGCTTTTTCCGAAGTTCATAGGTCAGTGGTAAAATAATCATATTATTATATAAAAAACGCCTTTTATTTATTTCAGCATTTATTCCTTATAATTGAATATGTTTAACCATTATTATACTGTGACGTACACCGAGTGTACAGCTTATTATGTGAATATCTCTATAAATATGCCTAGTAATATTCATATGTAATGTTCACGCGATACACGTACATATCAAATCAGATAATTACATTATATATTATATGTAAGTAATTATCGAAAATAACACAATAATAAATGTTTTGTCAACAAAAATAGTATTAATTCATCAATATAGATAATTCCAAACTTAGAAATTTTTATTAGCTATATAGTATGTAATACAGAATAAATGCGATATCCAAAACATTTAGTCGTTCTTAGTGCTTATAATACAATAATTATTATAATGCATATTTCGTAATAATATTAATGTTTTTACAATTTTAAATAACAAATTTTCAGTTTTTATATGTACACTAAGTATACATCACCGGAGCGCGCAAAATTTGCACCGTAAGAGGAAGGTTAATACAATAAATTAATGGTTTTAAAATTAGTTATTTAAATATATTTTTGCTTATATACAATATATGGTTACTAGATGGCGAAATAAAAATGAAGATAAAACTATTCCGAAATTACTACCTACTTGGAAACACTTTCTAAAATATTTTTGATAAGTTCTTCGTTTCATAACAGTAATCTAATATAATATAAGCAGTCGATATTGAACAGGGCTCTGGTCGTTTAAAATTTCACCGACTCTGATTTTAATAAGATTATTTTTATCAGGATATGATTGATAGCAATAAAAATAATGTCAACGATTTTCAAATTTAAAAAAAATATAAGGATTTCAAAAAATAATTAAGCAAAAAAAAGGGCCACGTCTACTTAATTCACTTTCATTTACTAATTATACTGATATGTTTAAAAAAGTAAGTACAAAAAAGATATTTAATAAAATATTTATATAAAAAATAAAGTGATACATTAAAATAGCAAATTTAATTATTTATTTTCGTAAGGGAAAAGGTTGGTTTTATTTTATAAGGTTGACTAAATCTAATCATAAGTCTTTAATAAATCTAAATTAAATATGTCTCATCCTTGTTTTAAGCTGAAATTAGACCTTAGAAATTAGTAAAATAATTGCTGTAAAATAATAAGTCAGCGTTTATGGAAGCTTTTAAATCAGATTTGATTATTTTAAGCGCGAAAAATAAACGCCCTTTAGCGCACTCAGCGTGTTAAAGAAAATTATAAAAATGAGTCGGAGTCGGTCGATTTTTTACGACTCCCGACTATTTTTAAAATACGACGACTCCGACTCCGTCTGCGAAACAACAGCCCTGATATTAAAGCAAACGTTGTAAAATACCCTTAATTGTTACTCAGCAAATTATTTCGACAAACAAAAATCATTATATTTTCGGACTAAATGAATAAGTTCAGTTGAGAAAATTGTTCGTATAGTCCACATGTTCTCAAAGTTAGGAAAATCGCCCACCGGTGAACGATGAACAAATCTCGTTGTAAGGCGCCAGTTAATAGGGCAAAAAATTTTTGTTCAAAAAATAATGTTTTTGGCGTTTTATATTTATAATAAAGTAAATATCTTTTGTGTAAAATATAATGCGTTTTAGGATCTTTTGGAAATGGCCGCTCAACCAACAAAAACACAGCTCAACCAACGAGTTATTTTTTTTAAAAGGGGCGCTGGACTGATAATTCAGAGGTTGCGGGTTCGGGTTCCCGCAGCAAAATAAAAATTTTATTTATAAAAATGCATTATTATTAATATAAAAAACAGCTCCATCTGCGAGTGACATTAATTAATCGTATGCTATAATTTTATAGTTTATAATTATTAAAATAAACGTCACTGATTTACAGGCTTTGTTTTAAGTCTGGTCTTTCGCCACTTATTTGTAGAGGTTGATTGTTTTAAAAATTCATCATATATGCCATATTTCTTCATATTAAGCACTTTCTTTATGAGAAAACTATTTTAAATTTAAGGGCACGATGTTTGTAATTTACAGTGATGAGATCTCTACTCAATTTCAATCTCCTCTACTATTCTCGTTTTCTACTTGATTTACTTTCTCCTCTACTAATTTATAGCATGTATACTTGTAAGTGTATGTTTTTATATATAGTTGAATATGTAAGATGAGGACAATATATTTTATTGTATACATATTTTTTTTGTAAAATAAAATATCTTCGAGCTTAACATACATATGTATGTATTAAAAAATATAGGTAATAAATTTGTTAAATTCGTACTATTTTTATTTTATGAGTCGGTATTCGTATACATTAAAAATATAAGTCAAGTTAATTCTGATTTAAAGATATGATATAAGTTATGCAGTTTGTATCACTAGATAATCATTTTCATTCATACAAACCGCAAGCTAATCCGCGCGAATGATCAACGTTAACAAGTCGAAAACCACTCGAAACGCATCTCTCGACTGGAGAGCAATAAGAAGTAGGAGAAAAACTTGGAAACACACAACTGGAGACAAAAGTCGTCGGAGGAGCTTCTCGCTTCGTATAAATATCGCGCCAGGAATAGCCCGCGGCTCGTCTAGCCCGACGGGAAACTGAGTCACTCACTCTCTGCGAATCTTTCTCTCGGTCGAGTTGGTGTAGCACAATCGACGATAATGCAATGATACACTACACGTGTAAAATACTCGAGAAAAGTACTAGCGGGAGGCGCGCGTAAGTGCTCCGTGGAAAAACACAGGTCCGATAAAGAAAAGTGCGCGCGAAACTATCGCACATTGGCAATAGATGCAGGTGCAAATGCGCTAGCGCACCTGTGTTTGTTTTAGAAGGTGACAAGCCTGATTCACACATGTCGATTGGTGGTGGGTGAACGTTAAATTATATAAAAACATACATCAAGAAGCAATTTATAGAATTAGAATATAAACAAATAAGAGAGGCGTTGACAATATTAAGGGCGAACTCAACACTCGCATGTTTCTAGATAATCGAGTACAAAGTTTTTTAAGAATATTAACGGCCAATTAAACTCATAGGTCTAATCATCACCTTTCAAGGCCGGGCTATTGCGTATTGTAAGTATGTGATATCAAGCATTTCTTTTTTTGCCTTTTGAATATTGGTCAATTTCCATATTCATTTCGTGATTTTTTTTATCGTCCAAAAAATATTATTTGATATAATAACGAAAAAATAACAATAAAATATATTGAAAATTAAATTAACTATTTCAGTAATAAATCGTTTTGTCATGTTTGACTTTTTCGCCGAATAGTTGATGGACATTAGGTTTACACGATTATGAAATGAAAAATCCGGACATTTGACTAGTACATATCGGAAGCTAGAAAAGGTTTTCCGAATAAAATTTTAGAAGGTACAGTAATTGCAATATTTTTAAAGCTTTTTGCTCTAAGTTTGGAAACACCTATTTACATTCAGATTAGTCTCCAAATAATCGTTATTTTGAAGTATTAGAATATCGAATAATAAACGATAAAATATTAGTTTGAATAATGAATACAAGTTTATACACAAATAATTACATGTTCCAACAAAAAAAAACGTGTATTTATTTTTACTATTACTTACAAACTTTCAGTACGAATTAATTAAGAAAATATTACCATAATAAACTACATCAAATTGAACATTATTCGTATTGATTTAAAAATATATAAAAATCAACGAGAAAGTACACAGCTGCACAATATTAACTAGGAAATATGAGTAATTTCTGGAATTTCGGCAATTACAACGTTATCTGTTATACGCCGTCTGTCCCAAATCGGCGAGTAGTTATATTAGTAATATCTTCGGTTCCAGTAGCACCATCTCTTAGTTGTGGCATACGTTAGGTCTAGGTTTTGACATTCACAAGCGAATTATTTTGGTATTAGTTCTTCTATTTCAACAAGAATACCAAGCCGAAGGCATTTGATCGTTGTTGCATGATAATGCACGCGAATTCTTGTGCAATAAAGGAACCTTAGTGCTCAGCCACCTGATTTGGCTCACTGTAAAAATTAAGTTGGCGTCGAAAGGAAAACGTTTTGACACCATTGATGACGTCTAAAATGGTAGACTGAGCCATTAAAGGCACTTCCGGGGAATTTTTACAAAAGCGCTGTATTGACTCAGAAGGGGTGTATTTTGAATAAATGAATATAATATTGCAAAATAATAAACGTCTCAAAAATCAGTCCTCGCGGATTTGTGTATCATGTTCTGTTTTGTCTAGTTACTGTGTCCAACGAACGTGCATGTATTAGTTTTCCAGATAATATAAGCCCGGCATTTTTTATTGCATCCAGTAAACTATTTAGACAATGATGAATGTAAAATGTATTTATGACGTTACAGCTGGCAACCTTTTTAGCGTGTAAGATACTTCAAAGATTTCAATTATTTGCCATGTCACTTATAGCACTTGAAGTCTATATTTGATCATAGAACATTAAGTGAATATTTAGACTGCAAAACTACTATTTTAGTAATGTAATGATTGGCCACGCAGCGCGAATTTTTTTCTGTATTGTTTCAAATGCTTAAACGTGCCGATTATTATTCATCTAAATTCCGCGAATTACACCGTATACTACATATTCATCTTAATACTCTTATAGGTTAAGAGTTTACATAGCGAGCGTCAATCAATATTAAAGATGCTGATTATTGGACATCATTTAGAAAGGTCCAAATCAAGAAAACTAATAAATCCTGTTGAAAAGTGGACTATTTTATCATTTTTTTTTGTCTTGTCTGTCACGTGACATATCTCCGACAGATTTTACGTCAGGTTGTTTCTCAAACAGGCGCGTCAGGAACGAAATTGTGCATAAAACGCGTTTAATACGTCCTGGTGGAGTTCGTCTGGGGGCACGCAATAACCCTATAGTCGGGGACGACGCAAATAGCTCAATCTCAGAGACGAAGAAGAGAACAAGACGAAGACGACGACGACCAACGGTGCTTTAAACTCTGGCCGGCTGTGAAACAACAAAAATTGCGTAAGGGGCCTAACGAACGACTACACACTTAGGTGACCCGTCCTATGCGAGCGAGAGACGCGAGAATCGAATTAACCTTTTCGATGCCGGCGGCGCCGTTTCGTCTCGAGTGGTTTTCGTGCAGTGAAAAACGTCTACCGGGAGAAGTATCAATCTGCATTAAATCTTATTAATTTGTTCTCCAAAGTAACGATCCGTTAAATAATGATGATTTTGAACCATGTTTGAAGTTTATTTTGTAAATAAAAAAACAAATACATTGCTCAGAATGGTGCGGTTTGATGAGTAAAAGTTTCTTAGAAGATGATGTCATCATGTCGCGGTAATATTGTTGGAAGTTCGCCGAAAATTTTCCAACTATGCCAACTATGACTTTCTTCGTAATTTAATAAAAAAACAATAATCTTTCCAGTTATTGATAATTTGCAACAATGCGAAATAAAAATCGTAGAATACAAAATCAAATTTCAATTAAATAAAAATCAGTATATGGAACTTTTTGGATTAATATAGTAATTATTGACAGATGCAAGCATTACTAATTTAAGATTCGTAACGATGGTGAACATTTTATAAATCTTCTGTCAAATATGTGCTAAAACGTTTGTCGCAATCGTGCGAAAATCTCTCAAAATAAATTTATTAGTTCGTCAAAGTAACTATAAAATACGGATGAAATACTGAGCGAATCGCAATGGTGCAGAAACACCGCATCAATTTCACACGTGTAATTTACCTGTCAACGCGTGAGATACGCATCTCGGGCAAATTGCGCAAAAAAGATGCTAATCGGAATTGATATGCAGATAAATGTACGTACGAAGATATGATCGTAATAAATAAACTTACGCGGAAGAAACATGCTTGATCACATTTCTTCATCGAGTTAAACCAACCGTACTGATCTGATAATAAAAAATCTAAATTAAACGAACGACTGATAATTTTAAATATACTGATGCTTTGTGTCGTAACACAACGACAGATCTATTATGTCTTTTTGGACACTGTCCAGAAAGAAACTTACGCAGATTAGCGCACTTTAACGGATCAATTTTATTATAACAATATCAACAACAACGCGTCTGATACGCAGACGACGGTTACACCGATTTGTTTACAAACAACAACAACGAGCATCACTGTTCATTGATAACGCCGACGCGTGTGAAGATAACGTATTGTATAATATTACATTCTACTGTAGCACAGGTGGAGCATTTAAAATTGGTCTAATATGTATAATAATAAAAAAAAGGTTTCAATATAACGCTATTAAGATATTAAAAGTTGTTTTATTTATTTACTTTAAATAGCTCTTTATGTAATTAAATATATAATTATTAGAAATATATGTTACAGATCCTTAATGTTTAAAATGTAGATTCTTACTTCTAACCTTTCGTATCCAATTTTATTTTATATTTATTGCCTCTCGTATGTGTAATATATCAAGATTATACGTCAAATTAAAATATCTTTGATAAAAAGTTTGGCACTATGTTGAACAATAAATTATTTGTATAGCTAATTATGGATATATCGTTGTTGTTATGGAAAAAGTCATTGATTATATTTTTATCCCGATTCTTAGTTAATCAATAGAAGGAAGGTGATCATCACAAAGAAAATACATAATGGGTATGAAATATTTAATCTTATTTTAGAATAGTAAATTATTACACAAACGATAGACCAGTGGTATAATTTAGTGACTGATATTTAAAAGACCTGTGTTCAAATCGAATCGTGTCTGGGAGATAGAAATTAGTGATTAATACATAAATTTAATTCTGATCGACCATCACAGATTAGATTTTCCTAATCTCGCGGATAAATAATTTAAATAAAATTTAATTATAGACATTTTTAGACTTTCGTATCATAACTTAGTAGTTGTTACCCTGTTGTAACGCATTGGGCTAACGCCTATCACATTGAAATATAACACCTCTCACGAAGCGGGAATAACGACAGAGCGGCGGCAAAGAGCACGCTTAGCTTGTGTTGTTATCTGATAATGTTGCGAGCCCAACCAAACAAATTGGCCCTAAAACACCTTGATAATTACCATGTATTATTATGCTTATTATCAACTTAAAACTGATCTTTAGGTTAAAATACAGATCATATAATATAAATACTGACTAAAAAAATTTATTCTGACCATCTGTTAAAATAATTATTATTATTGAATACAAATTTTAACCAGTCCGACCAATTAATATAAAGTTTGACCCATGAAATATAAATTCTGACCACAAGTGAATTAGAATTCTGACCCGAAAAATACGAGCCGATTTGAATCAGTTAAATAATTTTATTATACATGATTCAGGACTTGGAGGAAGTAATGTCTTAACAATAAGTTACTACATATTTTATTTAATGGCTTATTTAACTACTTATACTAAACCTAACCAAATTTCGTAAATATAGTTTTTATACATTTTATAAGCATTTATTTTTAAATAATATAAGCAAATGACATTTTATTTAACTCCAAAAACACTATCGGAGCCCTACTATATACTTTTTTAAAATGCATATATAATAATATATATTAACTCATTTAAAAAAAATAATGTTAATACGTTGATTCAACCGTGAGATTAGGGGAATCTAGGGAAATCTAAAACTAATTTCTGATGATCTATCGGAATTATAATTATATAATAATCACTAATTCTGATCACCCAGAAGCAATATCAAATAATACTTCTATCAATGTACGAAAGAAGTAAAATAATTCATGGCCAATTCAGGCATTCGGTATATAATTTGCCTAATTCATTGTTGAAGCAAAGTTGCTTTCCTCTTCATGAATTAGGCATTTTTTGCCTTTTTCATGTAATAAGAAATTTCGCGGATTCGGTGTTGCACAATTACATACTTTTTGAGTTGTTATGAATTCAAAACTTCTTTCATACAAATTGTGATATTAAACCGTTTAAAATTAGATTTATATCAAATGTGTAATACAAGATGAAAAAATGCTCTCAGAAATATTTTTCTCTCAGTTTATTTTCTGTTAAAGAAACTTTTTTCATACGTCATTAGCGAAATTTCCGAGAATTAATAAAAAATGCTTTTCGGATGTAATGTTTGCAACTCGATGGTTATTTTGAGGTTCAAACATATAAAAATATGGAACTCCCCTTTTAATGTATGAAAAAAAGTTGTTATGATTCAAAATTTTAATTAAAAAATATATAACACAGGTATAATTGTTGTTAAGGTTCTACAACTTAAAAAAATTATTGATTTAAACCTTTTATATATAGTTGAAAAACAGGTAGATTGTTCCATTACTATTGTTATGGTTTATGAATAAATATTTAGTTTTAAATCGGTTAGATTGATGTGTAATAAAGTATATTTTTTTAATTAAAATTTATTTTAAACTCAACTAATGAACCTATTACAAACATGATATAGATCTTATGGGTCAAATGCCATAAAGTAGATCAATGATGATTTTGTTAAAAGCTGTTGATGAAAAATTTTAAAAATGTAATGGGATTCCCATTCCATATATAAATAAACAAGACATGGAAGAAAATGAAACCGAGTCGCACAATTGTATTTTAGTCGTTGTGATAGTTATTTTGGTTTAATTTAGCACAGGTGCACGATTGTTGTTATGGGCAAAAAAGCGGCGTTATGGCCAAAATTTGATCGAAATAAAAACACTTTGAATTTGTAACGTCACAGTTGTATAATTTTTTGAATTGTTGTTATTGTGGTTCCTAAAGCGGATAATCCCTCGACCGCGGCGCATCTCACGTTCACCTGTTGGCGGGAGGCGCGAAGCGTTCGAAAGTTTGGAGACGCCTGGAGTCGAGCGAGCGAGGAGCGACGGGCTACGGGCTGCGGACTACGGGCGCTGCGCTGCGTCGGGGGCGGCCGCGCCGGGCCCGATCGATCCGCGCGGCCCGCTTTGTTTTCAAATCTTGGACAGGATGACGTCCTCGGGGGGGCGACGCCGCCGCGAACTCCGCGAAGTCTCCTCCGGCTCGAGGCCCGAGAAGAAGTCGCGGCGGCCGCGGGCGAAGGGACACTCGGGGGGCGCGGGCCACTCGCGATGGTCGGCTCTCACCTGCGACGGTCGACTGCGACAGTCGGGGCGGAGGCGCGGGCGGCGGCGGCGCGCTGCAGGCTGGCGCGGCTCCCCGCCGGCGCTGGTATGCCAGGAATGGCACAAAGAATCCGGACAACGCGTTGCCACCGCGCATTCGCGACTGCGCATGCCCCTCTCCGTCGCTTCGCCTCGCCGCCCCGCGGGAGAGCGTCGAAAACGACGGCAGCGCCGCTCGACGGTTGCACCCGCCGACTGCTGCAGCTCCGATCGCAAATGTTTTTTAATAGTTGGCCATAGGCGGCACTAATTTAAAAATAATACAAAAACAAATTTTATTTTTATCAATATTATTTTACCAACAAAAAATTACATTTAATATTATTTACTTATTTATTATTATTCGAAAATCATATCCCAATAATTTATACTATATACGTATATTATAAACTAGTATCTATTTTCGTATTTTGCTCAAATAGTATTTAATTATAAAAATAATAAGATGTATAATTGTTAATATTTTATTTAATCGAAATATTTATTCCGTGAGAAAGTGTAAATATTTTAAGGTATTTTCCTGTTATCGGGGGTCAAATGTTCTTACCTCTAATTTATTAATTACAATTTATTTATATTACATTTTATACATGCATTTAAGACTACTTTAAATCATATACTTTACATGCATTACATTTTTACATACATTATCACATCAAATAAATATTTCTGTGCAATGGCATACTAATATAAGTAAAATATTGTACGAAGGCTAAGTTGAGGAAAAATACTTTGAAAATTCGTTGAGAGTATAGATGAATTAAACTTTTCTTAATAATGAGAAAATCATTGAATAAAATAATCCACGAAGCGGTAAAAAACAAGTAATATCTTTAAATCACATGAAAATATAATATAATAAGAAACACTTTCGAAATTAAGTCGATAAAAAATCTAAAATACTAATCATTCACTTTGCTCATTCTTTTTTCCATAAAACAAAAAACTTGACATAATATTTTAATTATAAAAACCGATTTGAATTTAGTGCAAAATGCATTTTAAAATTTTAATTTTCTGTACTATATGAAGCTTTACGAGAAGCGTTAAAAAAAATGAAACATACTGTAAATATATACAGTAGACCCCCCGATAACACGGTAAATTGGGGACGTGCTATTTTGGTGCCTGTTACTTTATGTGAGCAAGCCAAAGAAAGGATATCTCGCCAAACGCGCCTGATTCATATGTATACGTATTCTACGTATTGCAAAAAAATATGAGTATTTTCTAGTCCCCTAACAACACGCACCCAAATAGCACTTCCCCAATTTACCGTGTTATTGGGTGTCTACTGTATATAAAAAGTCGTTTACAAAATATTAAAAATGAAATAATTTAAGAAAAATGTTGATTTAAACCGCCAACGAAGTTTTTCACTTATAATAAATAAAAATGTACGCGACGGATTATGCTTCACTAATATTCTTCGATCTTCACTGATGCTCATCTGAATCTAGACAGGCTATATATATTTACGAAATACATGTTGACAGATTTTATTTGATACAAATTTCCAAAGGTTCAATGAAATTTAGTCATACAATAAAGTCCGGTAAGTACAATGTAGGTAATATAAATTTTCAGCTGTAGTATATAATTCCCTGCTGTAACGACGAAACCTTTTTTTTTCATTTCAACGCACTACACTCACTGTGGAACTGTGAACGCTCAAAGAAAAATGGCAATACCTTGCTAGATGTATTAGAAAAACGCGATATACATTTAGAATTTCCTGAGACTCACACATACCATCGTAAAGGCAGGCCATCAAAGCTCGATTTAACTATTTTCAAAAACTTTCCGGCTTGGCGTTGAAGACCTTGCAGCGTTTATCATCCGATAATCTGCCGGTTACATTTACGCTGGGCGGTACTGCTGAGGAAATTGATGGATTTGCCGAAATTGCTATGAAAACTGTTGCTATTTCTAAAAATCTTTGAATTAAAAATAACAGATCCGCGAAGAGTTTTTTGCCAACTTTTCCTCTATAAATAATTAGCCTAATAATCTAAGCTAAGATAATAATTTTAAGAAACTGAAAATGTTATAGATTAAGTACTTAAATAGGTAATTATAGTATTATAAATAATGTATTACATCAAAAAAGTATGAACATTTATTAACAAATAAAGAAATTGTTTAATTTTGGTATTGAACTGGATCAATTTTAACTGGCATTGAACATGGATCTGTTTAATGTCAGCTACGAGGAGCTGGTCCCGTTTGTATAATTTCATATTTTATGATATTTTTTCTTTCTTACTATATATTATTTTTTATCTTACTTTCATTATATTTTTTTGTGTATTGTAATAATACAATGCATTGTTCTTTAACCACTATGAAGCATTGGGGTAACCTGTTAGGTCATGATGGTCCTTATTTAATTAAAATAAATTAATATATAGGTATTTAGTTTGAACAATATAAAAATAGTTCGATATTAATTCTTAGTCAAATCTAATAAGAAGTACATGTTATAGCTTTGATATCTTCTTAAAAATAATTTCATTTTGAAAGGTAAAGTGACCTTAAAAATACATTATAGTATGTATATAAAACATAACTTACATTCCATAAAAATGTCTTCTTTTGAAGAAATTGTCTCCACGTACAAAAATTAATTAATGAGATATAATAGGTATAAAAAAGGGCGAGCCACCTTGGTGGAAGGAGATTGCGTTGGACAATATTATCGCTAATTTGCACGATTAGGCCTATTGGGCGAGGACATGTCCAACGACATCTGCCTTTTTTGAAGACACCATCGTCCGAAATTATCCTCGTGGACGGGCTTTGTGAACGATCCCCGCCCAGACCGCGCCCCCGCCTACCCGGACTCGCCTACTTAAAAACAACACTAATTCGCATTATATGCCAATACTGAAAAAAAATTCCGTTTGCGATTATGTTTCGGTACAAAAAAATATTTTAATATACTTTTGGTATCCCCTAAAAAAAATATACAAGAGTCATCGTATTCTGGACGGTGTAAATGTGCTATTAAAATTATCATAGAAATTGTTTGTGTAGTCATGAATTAGTTATAAAATTATTCGTGCAATTCAAAGTAGATTGCGTACGAACTTACACTCCACCGCGCTTTGGCCGATCAACGAATTAATATTTAATTATAGCAAAGTTAATCATGCAAAATAATTTTATAGCTAATACACAGGAGTGTGTTTAAAATATTATATTAAATAAATTTATCGTATTTATTTATTTATCTATTTATTAAAATTAAGACTATCATAACCTGACAGGTAAACCTAATGCGTTACAAAAACAGGAAACACATGATAATTAAAAATAAATAAAACATAAAAAGAGGATACACATTACCACAACATATGTGTAAAGCATAAAAAGAGGATACACATTACCACAACATATAGGAAATATCAACATCTCGATGCTCCATATTGAGCAGATAATACACATAAAAATATAATAAAAGTCGTAAATATTTTTTTTATTCTATATTTTATGTTATTTGTATGAAACGTTTGTATATATTCTCAATTAAAATCGTATTTTTTATTTCACCTTTTTTAAATTATTTATTGCATTTTTAATTTAGCATAATATTAACATTAATTATCAATTCGACCAATATGTGGCAGCACAGTATTTCGCTGGCATCACCACTTTATTAATTTTGCAAATCAAGCAGGTAACAAGAATAATTCTCAACTATATTTTAAAACATTGTTTTCGCCATTAGTAATATATTGACAATTTTAGAAATCACTTACTACTATAAACAATTTTATATAAATATTTTTATTCATTTTTCAGTCGCAAGCGGAACGATCGATTTACGTCAACATATAAGGACAAGATCAGAATAATGTAGTTGCGAGTTCGGGGTGGATATGGGGGTACGGTCAGGATAGGGACCGTCTCAAAAGCCTTTTCACGTGTGCTCATTTTCCATAGTCCAGTGTGGAAAGGTGGCACAACTCTTGTTTTTACAAGGGTACCTAAGTCGGATCGTACCAGTGCGGTCTGAGGACCGGCAGTTGTTCATAAGAACAATATACCGTTTTCCAGTGTGATAGGCGACATTGTCGCCTACTACAATCCACCATTCTCCCATTGTAGCTCGCAATATTTTTGACCATTTTTTAATTTTATTTTTGTATCTAAACACATGTAATTGAGAGCCAGTGCCATTAAAGTCTATAAATCCATCTCCAAAATCACCCTATTTAGTAAAACCTGGCTTCAAGGTTAAACGTTGGACGACCATGTGATAATTATAAAGGATAATTTAAACAATGCTTATTCGATGCTAGGCTAGTAGTGTTTGCTCTAATATAAAATGGTTTATTGAGTTTTTGTAGTAATTAATGTTTTTTTGTTGTTGAATACATACAATATATTTTTTAGCTTATTATTAGATTTTTTTACTAGCTCATATGTACGACTTATTTGAATTAATCATCAAGATATTCATCCGTAATATAAGGGAAAGGTAGAAAACATAATCTGTTAATTATTTTATTTTTTCTAATTTTATTTTATTATTCTATATGAGCTGAGGTAGCTCATTATTTGAACTATATATCATGAAATGTCATTATGAACAACGTAGCTCGATTTGATGTTAATTATTCATCATTATATACGTCCATAAACTTAGGAAAATCTAGGAAAACGAAATCTGTTATGATCGACCGGAATTATATTTTTAAAATAATAATCACTAATTTCGACCCCTAAACATGATAGGAATTAAAAAAAACACAAGGGTCTGTATGGTAGCGAACCCAAGTCTTCAGGTATAGTCAATAACTTATTTATTTATTTTTTTAAATTAAAATTAACACTGGTCCATCGTGCTGATTGCTTATATGTTCGTATTTATTTAGTCAGTATTTTATTTTAGATAGTCGGTATAAAATATATTATTTACCATCAATTTAGAGAAATGTAGATGTCAGTATCAGGCGGTGTAGTTGAAATGGTATGCTTTGTAAATCAGAAAATCTTCGCTGGTGTGTCAAGTGGCAATTGTTCGTCCGTAGGTGCAGTAGATGTTTTCAGTCAGAGTTGTGTTGAGTTTATATCAGCTGCAATAATTATTAATAGCTTTTGAAAGTTCGTGGTTATTGTGTAATACTGGGTGTTCTGCACGATTTCTTTATCAATTGTTAATGCTAACCCTGTTGAACAGCAGATCTCTCTTTTGTTGTTTAAAGCCACTTATTATCATTAGCGTCAGGTCTAAATTTATCATCGATGCTATTGTTGTCTTCGGGCTATATTTCATTGTTAAAAGTCATTTGAAACCCCTCACATCCTAATTTAGTATTGAACAAAAATGAAATTTATACTGATCATATACTATTTACAATAACTTATTTAATTAAATAATACTGACCATGAACAAAATTATTCTATAGATCATGACCCGTTGTGGAAATCATCTCTTGGTAATTCCTTAAAACACTATGAGACGCGAATATATAATTGCTTCCACTGCATTGTGATCTTTCTTGATATACCTATTATTTCCCCCCCCCCCCCCGGAAATATTAACATTAAGCATTTATTCATGTGCTTAACTTACTGCTTTATGCTAATATATTATAGTGTCAAGTAAAACCAGAAGCGTTTTAAGTAATAATTTATTTCTTGAGGAATAAGATACAATACATTTCAAAAATTTTACATACGAGAGTATCCATTTTATTTTTTAAATTTAATTGTAATAAAGACAAACTACTATATAAGGCAAAAATGTTTATACTTTTTTTTTATAAATGTAATACTTTTACAGCATCGACGTAATTTGAACTGGATTACATTTGTCATATATGTAGTATGTATATATTTAATTTTGTTAAAATTAAAAAATAATATGGCATGTCTATCTGTCACGATTTACGATTTAAATATAAATTATAGTTTTGACAAACATTTTTAATCAAAATAAATAATTTCATATATAATATTAATAAATTTCAAAAAGTTTCTATCACACTATACGTATCATATACCTAATCTACCGATACTAAAAAAATTAAAGTGTCATAGCGAGGATTTAGTATAAAAGTATCAGATTTCAATTGTAAATAGATTTATATATAAATAATAAGTACGTTTAACTTTGGAAAAGATCAATTTGGAAGAATCACAAATAAAAAAAATAGAGCGTAAGATTTGTTTTTTAAGCATATCAGAGCATAGGTGCAATCATAAATATCTACAAGGAGAGAGAGATTGATAACATAGTGAAAATTATCGAGTAACCTAGTCACTGCTATAGATTTTTTCTTAATCAATAAAAAATTCAAAATTCTATAAATGTGTTACTTTATGTATGTATAATATATTATAACTATATCTAAATATATTATTATATAAACTGTAACAATAATACTATCTAAAACAAAATTTATAAAAATTACTTCATGACTTTTGTGTTGTGGATAATTTTTAACAAGGCACAAGGCACACACCGTTCTAGTAAAATTTTGACAAATATCCATTGATCACAGAAATTAAAGAAATACATATCTCACTTTCGTACGTGATAAATTATTAACAACAATAAAAAGGTACGACGTATTTCATAACAAATAAATTGTACTATGAGTGTTTATATAATAGTGTAAAAAAATACTAAATTATCAGGTAGTAGCCTCGTAAGCGAATAATCTACGTTAAGTCACTGTCTTAAAGTAATAATTTCAATACGAACAACTATGATAAAATAAGAGGTCTCAATTTATGGGTGAAAAATAAAATTAATTACAAATCCTGCAAATTCAAACCTTACATGCGATACATATTTCTATATATTAATCATATACGTCCTATATAAAATTTATTGCTTAAATACATACAAATTTGAAGTCAAAAAATACTGAACAAATAATATGCATACGAGTGCATCTAAATCTTGGATCTTTAAAGTTTATATGTATATTTTAAATTATTGGTTTTGTTCTAATCCCATGTAAATCATTTTGTATTATTATAAATTTTGATTCAGTGCATTTGAGGAAATCTTGCAAGTGCAATTTTATAGGTTTTTTCTTATTACTCAAAACTGGTTTCAGCATCTTTCATAGAATTCTTTAAAGAACTTATATGGGAATAGAACTAAGCCAGCTATATTAATAAATTTATAGCAATCAATTTTATTTAATTCTAAATTTGTATTAATAGATATTTGTTTTTATTTCGACTTTCACAAATTATGTCGATAACGAATATGTATATTTGCAATATGATTTAATATGAAAAATTCACTAGTTTTTGTATCAAAACAATTAAATGTAATTTTGCAATAATATCAAAATATTTTTTTTATTCCTGGCAAACATAGTTATGAATTATAAGAGTTAGATTAATTAAAAAAACATTTAAAAATCATCAGTCGTTAGCCGTAACAATCATTATTCAGAAAAATATATATTCGTTAGCATATACTTTAAAATAAAAAAATATCAATACATAAACACACACATTTGTGCACATCTAACAACAAAAATATTCGACATAGTAAAATAGGATTTCAATTAATTAAGATCTTACAAAAATAAAGAGTATTCTAGTCAACCGTCTATAATAAGCGTGATATGATTTTAGTATAAAAAAAACAATACAATTTTCAGTGATTATACATAAATTTTTCATGGTAACTTATAAAATGAATTTAAAAAAATATCTCATCACTATCCTAATAATACATCAGTAATTGATTTTTTTAAGTATCATAGTAACACTATGTAATTGAACGTTTGATTTTTTCACGACGTTTACATTACATTTTAAATAATAATCACAATATTCTTTGAAAAATGATAGACAGACGTACAAAAACCTTTCAAAGTTTTTATCACAACAGTCTGTCTGGCTTTGGTATCAAATAATAAAAACATGAGATCAATGAGTACAATTTTAAATCTACAAAAAGCTTATTTAATATTATATATAAATGACTAAAAATTATTAAATAAAACATCACAATCTCAAATCTAACCTAATCACTAATGGTTATTCTTCTGTAATTGTAGTACTAATTACGCAATTTATTATAAACACAACATACCAGTTTATTAGGCACAGTATGAAAACACAATTATTCTTTTAAGACGACACAAAAATCTTGGCATTCTTAATAATTAACAACATCAAAGTAAAGCTATTGTTAATATATTACACCCTCAGTAAAATACGGTTTCGTTATTTATTTCGTTAACATCTATCTGAAATTCTAAAACAATGCTTATAACTCAGTTGTAACCTAGCTCTTTTTTTAATCTTATTGTAAAATGTAATTTTTGCCTTATTACAGTATTTAACTGAGGATGTAATATGTTTCATTAGATATAAAACTTGCCCAAGTATTCAAGATTGTTTTTGATATTCAATTTTTTTTGGCAGTGTTAGTAAGTTACACTCTTTTTTATACCCCACGGATGAATCTGCAATTTAAAGCGATACATAATACTGATATTAACAGTTTTTAAGAATATTCCGGTGAGGTTTTAAAAATTAGGGTTATATTTGTCACATATATTTATTTATAATAGAATTGATAAATATTGACTTGAGCGAGTTTGATATCTAACGATATATATTTTTAGGTACTAGTCTGCTTTGTTACCCCTAATTTTTATTTGTTAAATTTTTTTAAGTACTTAACCGTCCAGACAAGACGGGTGTATCACTAATTTCCATTGAAATCCTCAGCCGAAATGAAATTTTAAGCCGATGCCACGGTACAGACTAATCTGAATTTCTACAGCTGCGACCATAACAAAAAAGATGTTCATATTGAGCAAAATAAGTTATAAACAAACAATTTTATATTCAACCTATATTTTAATTACGCTACCGAAACATCTTTGTTGTTAATTTAACCTTCATAATAGCTATCTATTAGTTTCTATATAGAAACTCACTGGTTCAGGCTTCAAAGGTTTTTTTTTGGGTGCTGAAAGCAGACCAGTATCAATTTTAATATAAGAATTTCGACATCAATAAAATGATAATCTTAGCACAACATAAAATCACATTGTTTTAAAATTATACACCCTATCAAGTACACCGCCTCCGATCGTAGACCCAAACGAGATTTAAAGCTACGTTCACTACATGCTTTAACCGTTTCGAATACGTTAAAAATCGTTTATATGCTTAAAAATAGTCAATTGGTCACCAGCTTGCCTGCACATGCGGCCCACATCAAACGAAACGGGCGATGGGCCACACATGCAAGAAAAGAACACTTCGTGCGAAAATATCATAACAACACGCACAATGTAACTCGTCAGTCTCCAGTTATAATTAATTTCATTTAAATATAATTTATAATACGATGGTGCGACACAAAAATTCGAGGACCTGAGGAAATTTTGATTCAAAAAATACAAAAATATTTTCACACGAGTTCTGCTGAATTTTTGAGGATTGCGAAAGTATTACAATGTGTACAAGAACAAAAGGTATCTCCTCTCGGCACCGGTAGCAAGAATCAGGTAGATTTGGTCTGTGTAAAAGGAAGATATATTTAAAAAAAAATGGTAATAGAACACTTTTTTTTCTAGAACCAATTTTGAATCAACATCAGGCTGGCTAACAAGTTTAGCCATGATATTTACAAAAGCAATTTTTCAGAAAAAAATATCAAAACTCTCCGCAATAGTATTTCTATCCTATCCAATATATTAAAATCAGCCGAATAAAGTAGATTGACTAGCTTGAAAAAAGCTTTTCAGGAAGATCGACATGCGGAGAAAAGTTGGTAGACCCATAATGAGGTGAGTCAATTGTGTGAATTGCGATATTAGGACGATAAGTGTACTTAATCGGAGTGTATGTACTCCATTTACTTCATCTGGGAAAAATGACAGTGATAGCAACAAACTCATTTGTTAGTCCTCACAAGTCTTTGTGTCGTTATATGTAAATCACAACAAAGTTTAATTTGAACAACAAAAATTTAGCGAGCTACTGATAAGCTTCTTGTGAGCCGCATGCATACTTAAGGCATAAAACGGTGACCGTTGGTCTTAGACAAGCTACAACCGTTGTTAATTTATCATATACGATTATAATTATAATTTGGAACTTATACAATAAGTAAGTTAAATACAGAAATAACTAATGCACGATACAGAAAAATAAACAGTGCACAGTTTAAATTTTATATATATATAAATATATGATGATTTCAATTAAAGCAATGTGAAAATTTTAGTACCTTTTTCTTTTTTTTTTCTTCTTTAATTAACTTGTGTAAAATTTTGACAAGGCTAAAACTATAAACGTGAACCGTATTCATAAAATGACTAGAACAACTTTTAGGCAGTAATTATTAGTTTAAAAGCAGAAGATTTTTAGGAACAATGTTTTTTAAAACACTTGTATGAGTAACATAACAATGAATAATTATTTTCCTCGTATTAGCAGTCAGAAAAAATTACAATTATGTCATTAGGAAGGGTTTATTACGCATAATTTACACTAGCGTAAGATTGTCCTTAAGCAACGACATTTCATAACAAGCGTTCGTTCATAATGGAAGAAGTTTCATATATTAAATATCATATAAAACACAGCGGAAGTTGCACAAATCGGAAGCTGTGTCGAGTATAATATAGATTTTTTTTTCTTTGTCAATACAGATTTTGGACCCAAAGAGAAAAATCATGAATTGCAACTTGTATATGTAACGACTTTGCAAAATATACATCATTTTTGATTAGTTATAGATAAAAATATATACGTATGACTTTTTTCAATATTTGGTTAAAAACATTGTATATATGTAGATGCGTACGATAATAATTGGGATTGAAGTAAAATTTCGAGAAACGTAGGAAGAGTGAAGCACGATTCGTCAGGCATTTCAATCTCTCTTGGATCCTTCGATTACTTGAGCCACTTGTAGGTGATGTTCAGGAAAATCCAAGACTACTGTTGCATGGAACGCCATGTTTGCACATGCTATAATATATTCGCACAACGAAAACCAGCTAAAAGCTAAAAAAAAAGTAAAAATTATTATGAATATTAAGTATACATAAATTCAGTATAGAAAAAAAACCAGGGTTCTTTCACATTTTGACTACTGCTTAACGATATTTGATTGCTGGTAAATTACAGAATACTCTGAAGTAGTGAGCATCCTTTTAATAATCATAATAAACAATAGCAACAAATTAAATGGTCAGAATTTAAATCATCTTTGGAGTAGAATAAAAATCAAATCTTGGTTAGAATTTTATTAATAGTTTGGTCATAATTATATTATTTAGGGTCAGAATAAAAAAATCATATGCTCAGAATAAAAATATAGGATGATCAGAATTAAAATAATGAATGGTCATAATAATATTATTAAGAGTCAGAATAAATATCAAATGGTTAGAATAAAAATAGCTTATGGTCAAAATAAAAATATAGGACGATCGGAATTAAAATAATGAATGGTCATAATAATATTATTAAAGATTAGAATAAAAATATAAAATTTATGAATATAAATTGGCAATAAATTATTTACTTTAGAAATATCTTATAAAATATGTCGCTCGCACCTAAACTGTTATACAGGTTAGGTGCGAGCGAGCTTTGGTCAGAACAATGAAGACCCCACGAATAACTATCAAAGAATTTGCAAGGAATCTATTTAATTGTATGTCAAATGAAGCGGGAATAAATACAAGCCAAATTATTTGACTATGGTAATATGGTCGTCATACATTACAATAACAAAAATAAAAAAATAAATTGCATTTAACATTTTTTTTAATAAATCCACTTTGCCGATATGCAAACGACATATCGACCAAATGTAACAATCTTCAGCGTTACAGCAATAACAACACCATACGATAACACTACTGACAACTAAAAAAATGATTCTGACCATTTGTTAAAAAAATTCTTACCAATAAATATAAATTCTGACCACAATCTTGTTAAAATTTCGACCCGAAAAATATGAGCCATTATTTACTTTACAGATCTCAAATGAAGGTATGGGACATCTGAAAGAACCTTAATTTTTGGTTGTTTTATACTCAAAACAATCATACTTACACATAGGTCTACAGAGCAAACGATGCCGCAAAAAGAACACTACTAATCCAATCGTCGAAACGACGGACACCCAAAACAATATCCACACAGCTTTGTTGCTTTTTAGCTCCGTATCACCAAATCGTCCGGCACTTCCGATCTTCGCTCGGCACCACATATGGAATAGGGAAGATATCATAAATATTATGAATATTTTTTCATGTACAGCTGAAATTCAAAAACAAATATTTATTAATATATATATTGAAACACAACACAAGAACTAATATAAAAATGATTACTTACGGTAATTTTCTCTATTAGAAATATAAGTTACTCCTGTCAGTGCACAAACTTCGATCACATTTAACCAGTAGCAAACATCGCTTAGTTTCACCGCAGATAATCGGTTCTAATACACGATGAAACATTGTATTATATAAACAACAAGACAATAAGTATCATTAATTTAACGAATGTAACTCACCTCGACATCACTTATAAGATTTGAACGTTGCATGTGATATGTGTGATATAGTGAACCTATTAAAAATCGAGGTCCCAAATGCAAAGCAACACAAATGCGCCATAAGTATCTTTGAGGGCTTATGCCTGTGATGGCGCTGATCGATGGAATTATGTTATAAACCTGAAATATTTATATAAAATTTTAGAATTAACATATTGTGTAAATAATATTTTTATAAAAATAAGCGAGTATTTTACCCTGCAGTGAGTCTCGTGTATATCATCCTGTTGGAATATGGAAGCAGTAATGAAGCAGACCAGTAGAGATCCGAGCGGAAGCCACAATGCACCAATGCACACATGCCGCAGTCCACAGCGCCATAATGTCACCTATGATAGGCAAAAATAAATAGTAAATAGTATGGTACAATATTTTTACTTCAAAGATAAAATATATGTTTTAGATATCATTTTTAATTTTCGTCAAAATTCATTGTTTTTTTTTTTTAAGATTTGAATCCCTTGTTATTTTCATAGGAGCGGCGAAAGATACATTTTAAAATGTATTTCTGTTACTATTGTGTGATTCATCAACATTGCATATTTATTATGCTTCATGATATATTGTTTAATATCTTCCATATTAAGTGGTTTCTTTGAGTTACTTTCCTGTGTTTTAGAAGGAACAATATCTATTCATTTTTTATAGATATCAAACAGAAGCAATTCACATAAAATTTATTTGTTCAGCTGTTAAGGTTGTGTACGAATGTAAGTCAACCCCTAAGGCTTGGTCTATTATTTTAATACCATACATTGTATGCAAATGAGGCTATATATAGATAAATTTTTCGAGATTGGTAGCTGAGTGATGTGGCGTTTCAGCGAGTTAGACACCGAAAGAATTGTTTGATACACAGTTTATTGTGTAATAAAAATACAGATGTGTCGATGAGGAAGAGACATAGAGATTTACAGTTGTATAAATGGCGAGTCTCTCTGGTTCTAGGTTCGCCGAGAGTGAGTCTATGTCGAAAGTGCTGGAGTTATTGCATGTGATTTGTGCTGTGACAAATTTTACATCCTTTATACCGATCTTTCGATGAAGTTTGGGCGAATGGGAGAGGACTATTTAAAATTAGTTCGATTTAACAGGGAATTTTATAAGAGATATGTGCATTTAAATAAATACTTTGTTCCATAAAACGAATTATTTGTGCATTACAATAATAAAAAATGAGCATTAAATAAATATATCTGTTCCATAAAATATATTAGATTTAGCAACATTTTATTTTCAGTGTGCACTGAAACAAATGATATGTGCATTGAAATATCAAAAAATGAGCATTAAATTATATTCATACAATTGAAAATATAACTTCACTGTAACAGTTGCTATTCAAACCCAAATCTAGCCTAATGAAAGTTCTAAAACTAATTAAGAAATATTAATATATACTAATTATAATATATATTAACATTTCTTAAATTTACAATTTTATATAAGAGAAAAATGTTTCTTTTAGTGCACACTACAAATAAAATATTTCTCAATTAAATTAATTTATTTATATAAAATCTTCCGCTGTAACCTGATAGGTGTAATTCCAATGCGTTACAACGGGATAAATCTGTACCCTACCAACTGAGTGTGTCAATCAGAAATAATGAATACTTATAAGTAAGTATTAACCACCAAAGTCTGGGAATTGGTGACATCTATATTAATAATTATAAATTATTATGTGTAATATAATTCATAAGCTATAGATGTCACTGCAGCTGGGGCCGTTTTTTTAAATAGTAGTGTATTTTTTTATACATAAAAAGTCAAGTGTCTCTGCCCGGGCTCGAACCTGCAACCTCAGAGTTACTAGTCTGAGATGTTATAGACTACGCTATTCCGTATTTTTTTTATTGAAAATAGTTTTTTTAATGCCCATTTTTTAATATTTTAATGCACAAATAATTCGTTAAGTGCACACTACAGATAAAATATTGCTCAATGTACTCTTTTTTATTGAATAAAGATATATTTATTTATATTTTAATGCACAAATCATTCGTTTTAGTGCACACTACAAATAAAATTGCTCAACTTAAAATATGTGATTTAGAACCAATTGTGTGATTGTTTAGCGCCGCCTCCAATACATCTTTTGGTGAAAGCGTAATTTCCAATGTGGCAAATTGCAGGCGATCATCATTAAACTACAAAGGATGTGTACAAGAATACTTATTCATTGTGAAGCCATGAATATATTTTCTAGACGTGCCTCCCGATGCTGATGAAAAACAGGGTTTAAAGAGTTTTCATTTTGTGATAATTGAAAAGTCTCTGTGGTTATTGTGCAGTTCTTTAGTATTTCGAAATGCCTATTTTACTAATGTTTTGTTTAGTTAAAAATTTTATTTTGTAGCTTACTATTTTTTTTAAACTCTTACAAAGTATTTTAATATTATTCAATGAGGACAATTTAAATGAGCAATATATAAAATAATTGTTTCATAAAACGGACTGTTTGTGCATTACTGTTGGACAGATTAGGTGCAAACGAGCATTGGGCTGAACAGCGAATAACTCTCAGCAATGAATCCTTTTTGGAAGAAAAAATTCAAAGGTTTACCTTACAAAAATGCACATTCAATTCGTTTAATGGGGCAAAGTATATATTTTAATGCAGATATCTCTCAAAATAATTCCCTGTTTAATGATAAGGTAGTCATTTGCTGAGCAACTCAATTTGATGAATATTTATATAACAAAAAAAAATATATAATTTAGAACTACTAGATCTTCTAATTATCCCAAATGCAAGTTTAATTTGCACTCACAATTTTTTTTGATGAATAAAACTACACTATTTTTTTCCAACAGTCAGTGCATGTAAGCAATGCTCAACGCGTGACAATCACGTGTTCTTCACAGAAAGCTTCTAATTGGTCACTTGAACAGATCCACCCCCAAATACTATTTCAACAGGGTAGTATTGGTTTGCTGTTCGCGAGATATTATTTGCGTGTGCATACGGTTGCCGAATTTTTAAAGTGTAAAAATGTCTTTTACGGACACCAATACTAAAATTAACCCCTGTAGTCCTCCAAAAAAAAAAACGGACTAAAGGAAATCACATAAATATTTAAAAAAAAACATTATATATATATTAAAGGAAAATTTTGGAAAATCCCAACCAAATTAATGACAAAGTATAAATTATTTTATGGGGCTTTTGGGACAATAACACCAGAAATATGGAAAAAATGTGTTGAGCATGTTAAGGATAAGATTGAAATTTATATGTGGGAATTAGATAATGTAATTTTTAATGTCATTTTTATTAATGTAAACTAGAATTGATTGCTCAAATCGATTTTATTTGCTTTTTTTCAATAAGTTGTTTTATATTTAGTATTTAAAATATGATTTATTTATAATCCTTGCCTTTAGTATTAGTTTTTACGTGTTTTCTAATTGTATATGTTTTTAAAATTAATGAAGTGTTTTATTTATTTAAAATAATTCGTTTATTTGTTCTGATTCAGCCCTGTACTCAACGATCAGGTGATCCCCATGTGCATTTGTTATTGTCGACTAACTGTTGGAAAAAATATACTATAGTTGGGTGATGCACGTCCATCAATACAGCAAAGTTTTAGAATGTACTAGAAAGTTCTAAGATAGCATGAGCACTGTAGCAGATTTTTTGACTAAGTCAAGTACACCGATTAGTGACATTGCAGCAGTTGAAGGCATTGCGAAGAAAAATCTGCAAGGTTGTAAAACGACGTTGAAATTGAAAAAAAAATATTGATGTCCGCCGAGCACTTTTTTAGCATTTGTAAGGAGAAAGTATTATCGGAGATAAAACCAAGAGAGCGAGTAAGAAATAGCGTCATACATTCTCATCGAAACCGAAGAAATTCAGCACACAATCATCTTTTGGAAAGATTATGCTAATTATCTTTTGGGATGAACAAAGAATTTACAGTATCAGACATATCTCACGAATCATCCTTGAGCTACTATTAAATCAAAGTTTTTGTCGTAATATGACAATGCTTTACCCCAAGCTACATGATGCATTTCAGTTTGTTGAACATTCGCCGTAATTTCCAAATCTCGTCCCTAGTGATTTTCGAGTATTTGGAATATTCAAAGAAGCAATGGCAAGAAAGAGGTGCAAAAGTGATGTTCGGACGTTGTTGAATTAAATGATGATTATCAGGGTGCTGCTCGAATTGAAGTGTTTGATGTGTGCAAAAAAACATTTTTATATGATTTATGGTCTTGATGATTTTTATTTTGATCAATTAAATCGAAGGAAAGATCAACTATATATTATTAGGTATTATTAGGGGTGGCCAGCCATAATGACTTATTGGTCATAAATAATTGCATAATGAGTCCCTCTACGCATCTCAATGAGAATGATCTGTAGTGTTTTGGCGCGACAATATAATTGAAACGATGGCTATTCTTTATTATGTTAGAACAACCAGAATGTTTGTATTTGTTTTAACGTGAAGCATCTAGTGCGATTTTATTCCTTACAGAAGTATCCATGCACTGTGCCAAGCGCTGCAAAACCAGGTGGATTAGAAGTGTTTCTGTATTCTTTTCGTTCAATAAAAATTACGAATTTTTATTTGTGTCACCTATTGCTTAAATTATCTAAAGGCATGAATAAATAACAGTAATTCCTAAATGAAGGCTGAGATCGCACTGAATTTGATCTGTATATCAAACAGCTCTTCCGGGGTTTAACAGGCTGAATAAGTCACATAACTAACATAAGCTCTGCGAATGAGGGAGGAAAGAGGTTATAAACTGACAAAGAAGTGCGGCACAATTAAACATATTTAAGGTTTTCATTTAACTTACTCTCGTATATATTGTGTTACTCTTTTGTTCTCTAGACATGGGCCTTTCAACGATACTTCCATCCGCTCTCGTCTTCAATTAATCACAAGAAAAATATAAATAGAAAATATTATACTGCATAATTACATAACACACCCCCGGTAAGTTAAAAATGAATCTAGCGCGTAATGCATGTCGTACGCGTTGAATAATTGACAGTAACCATTAGTAAGAATCGATCGTAGAACACGCGTAAGTCGGTCGGATTAATCGAAACGCATTCGATGCGCAATAGCAATAGGAGACACCGACCTGATAGTCTTCATAGTGTGTTCGCGCGGCGTCCTTGGGAGGCGACGCCATGTCCTGGTCCGCTAGCGGAGGCTCATGGCTCGGCGTTCCGGTGTTTCGTCTGCTACTCGGCCATGCTGACAGCTCTCATCGATTATTTGTTTTCGAACGATCGCGCCGGTGTTGCCGCACGCAAAATATCGCAATGCGACAATTCAGCCGGTTATGCAATTACCAACTTTTACACAAATTTAAATCCAATTCATTATACATGGCAATTTATTTATTATAACTATTCAAATTAACACTTAGGAAATAATAAAAATAATTTGTTAAAAACAAAACTTCTTAATATTTTTCAAATCTCTTAATTTCAAATATACATATGTAATAACATCAACCGCTACTAAAATTTTATTTTGTAAAATTTTTGAAATTAATAAAAAATAATAAATCTTTGATATACCTACTATTGATATTCCTATTAAAAAAATACTATGTACTTCTCAATGACTAATACTATCCAGCTCAACGGAAGACCGCAAGGGTTATAATGATAACAAAATCGGTAAAGGATTCATAAGACCTAAAGCCATACAGGCCAATAAGTCTCCTTCCCATATTAACAGAAGTTTACGAAATACTGTTGCTCATAATAATTAAAAGTGAAAGTGAAAAAAGTTACTTCTTAGTCATAAATTTGGTTTTCTTCAGAAACACAGTTCAATCGAACAAGTACAACGAGTGGCGGGTGAGGTGAACTGAAGCCTCCAAGTACTATTCAGCTGTATTTCTAGACATCAGCCAGGCGTTCGACAAAATGTGCCACGAAGGCCTACAATATAAACTCAAGAACGCACTCCCATATAATATGTATGTGATGCTCAAGTCATATCTGAGTGACAGACATTTTCAAATCAAATACCAGGATAATGTGTCAGTTCTTCATAAAATAAGAACGGGGTTCCTCAAGGCAGTGCGCTTGGATCGATAATATACCTACTTTAAGGAAGGTGATGGTGACGGGTGGCAATTATACACAGATTGAGCCGCTGCAAAATGGACAGCAGGCTGGACTCGCAACCGGCCGTTGTGAGTCCGCCAAATTTTGCTCAGAGAATGTGCCGTCACGTCAGGGTTACTAGAGTGCCGGCAAGTTTTGGCAATAATAAAACCTATGTATAAATACATAAATGGGCCCCTATACTACCTTTCAAACAATACGGTCGTTATGGCCTCATATGAATATCCAAACAAGGCGTCTTGATTTCTACAGGAGCATCTGAATAAAATTTAAAAATGGCTACAATTCTGAAGAATCAAGGCACAAGAGCAAACATCTGTCCATGTGACATTTACCATGAAAAATGACATATGCCCACCAGTCCAGTTAGATAATATTACATTACCATAAGCAGATAGTGCTGCCAAGTTTTGGCCATAACAACATCTATATATACATAGAAATATAAACAGACTTCACATTACTGATAATTGTATACAGTGATTTATAATTACTTTCTCGTTAAAATATTAAGAAAAATTATAAAGCGATTGCACAGGAGTTACGAATTAATGTAAACATATAAGGACATATAAGGACGGAATAGTGTAGTCCGTAACTTCTCAGACAAGTAACTCTGAGGTTGCTGGCTCGAGCCCCGACGGCGGCACTCGAAATTTTATTTATGAAAATTACACTATTAAAAAAAACCGACCCCAGCTGCAGTGACATCTATTGGTTATAAATTATATTACACATAATAATTTATAATTATTAATATAGATGCCACCAATTCTCAGACTTTCAGTCTGGTGGTTAATATTTACTTGTAGGTATTTATTTTATCTGATTGACTTACTCAGTTGGTACAGATTTATCCCGTTGTAACGCATTAGGCTTGCGCCTGTTAGGTTACAACGGAAGATTTAATAAAAAATAATACACCTTTTTTACTAATAATATATATATATATATATATATATATATATATATATATATATATATATATATATATATATATATATATATATATATATATATATAAATATAGAAGAAATTCTAAATACATAAAAAATTTACAAAAAGTATAAAATAATATATAATTTGTATACGTCTGACTCATTTTCAGCTTATTCAGTATTTTTGATTATATATGTCTATAGATTGATTTAATAAGTTTTTTTGTAATTTAATTTAATATGTACTATATTTTAAAATACTTTTTTTATTCTTTACTTTTGGTGCACGAGACAGCGAGTATTATTTCTAGGCATGTGTAACAATAACAAAGATCATAAATAAATAAAGATATTAATTACGGTTGAGTACATTAGGTGCTCTTTAATTTTTTGGATATTACAAAACTCTGATTACCGCTGTACTTCAATGTTTGTCTAAGGAATTGTGTATTGAAATTGTTAACGAATAATTTGCTTAAACTTTTAATTCGAATACTCTTACATAATTTTCAATAAATAATACAATGAATATTTTTTACAAAATCAACTAATTAATATGTTTTAATAAATTTATAATACTCTTTAAATACGTATAATTTACATATTATACATATGTTTTAACAACTACAAAACAAAAATACGATATATTATTGAATATGATGTTTTTAAATAATTGAACTATTTTTAGATAATTATTCGTCTTGTTAGTTTAGTGCATATTCATAAAATTCATCGATAGAAAATAAGGCAAGCTCTTGCTTAGTTGTCTCCTCCTCATTAGCTCTGCTCCATCTTCCCAGATAGCTTTCCAAAGTTTGGCTTCTGCCATTATTTGTCTTGATAAATCATCGCCAGCTGGATTTGCCGATATATCCTAGAAATATTATTTTAAACACAACTATAACTTTATTGCCAAAGCTTTCTTTTCCCACTACAGTGATTTTTTGTTTGTCAGTGTTATTACCTAGCTATCCCAAAGATATGTTTGTAGCCACTTTACTATTCAATATTTTTTGTTTTAATTTATAACACTTTGAACTCCAACAGCATTAAGTTAATGCATTATTGGTGTTATTATTGTGGTCCTACAGTAAAATAAATATAAACAAAATATTCACCAATGTACTACGATATAATATGATAATAATTGTTCCCCTTCTCTTTAGGTAAAGTATATAAGTATAGTAGTGGTACTTTAGCTATTGTGACCAGCAATAAAAAACTATCATTTTCTTGATATATGTTTATTAACTTTTTGTTTTATAATAACTGAAGTTGCTGTCAAATTGGTGAGATCTTAGAAGTGAGTCGATAGTATCATGGACAATATGTTTCAATATCAGGGAAAGTCGTTGCTCTGTTTTGATTAAGTCGGAAGTTAGGCTGCCTTCGGTGTCAATTAATTAACCTTTTTTCGGTGCTTTAGTGGGTGGTCGATCTTGGCATCCTATAATTAAAAATATTTTTAAGCTCATAAAAATATTAAGAAGAATCTACGTAATTTATCTAACTACAATAATTTAAACATCCATGACTAATTTTTGTATTTTTTTGCTTTACCTCCATATGCGTTGCAGAATTGTCCAGCTACATTTGATGGAAGCTCTTCAAGTATTTCGTGATTATTGACCAACTGCACATTTCAAAAATGTTAAAAAATTATTAAGTACCATGTCATTTAACAATTACTTACGGATTAATACAGAAGATAAAAAAAATATACTAAATAGGGTAAACTTTGATTTTAATAATATAGCTACAAGCTCATTTGTCTTACCTGTCATTGATTTTGTTTCGTATTTTGCTACACACACTAGTTTTGATAAATAAAGATTGTATTTGAAGAAAAAAACTTTATAATTATCTTGTTTTCACTACAAAATAAATGCCTTGTTTTGTAGTGAAAACAATAGCGTTGTGGTTTTAAATTATGACTTTCTAAATTTGCAAACATTATTTACTGCGACTAATTACTATTGTACGAGAAATATACAGCACGTTCAATGAATCGCCAATGAAAGAGTTTAGACAAAAATACTGTAAAAATGTTAGAAGGTGCTAGATTTATGTATATTGTTTTAAATATCAAAGACGATTTTGGAATCAGCTTACACTTATTTTCACAACTTGTACTTTCAATGCCAAAATGTATTTTATTTTTATATGCACGCACATTCTCAAAAATGTGTATGTCTTAATTATTCATTATTTTTCTAGCCAATAAGAACGAAAAAATATTCATCAGTGTTGTTCAAAATTATTAACCAGTGAATACTAACAAATGTGGGTGATATAGTTCGAAATCCAAGGTAGAAATGTTATTGCTGTAATATGATATAAATGTAGAAATCTGTTTATTTTTAGGCTTTCGTTTTCGAGACATGAGAGAGGGGTTGCTAGTAGATAGAGAAAGCATAACACATGATCCTAAAAATGATCTATTAAACTGTATTGTAAATAAAATTATTATTAGATTTGGATTAACTGACTTCTACTATTAGACATTATAGAAATATGTCTAAGAAATTCACTATTTTTTAAGATATTGGCTAAATACACTAATAATTTATTTTGTAATTTTTTTTATAATTTTACCCCTATATTTTGGCGAAGAAATAATGCTACATTCTGATGAAAAATACTGATAAAAATCGTATTGAATGAGAAGAAATGATTGCAGGGAGCTACAGTATACAATTTTACGGCAAATGGTAACCACAAAAAGTATTTCATAAATTTAAATCATTATTTGCAACACATTGCCGTTATAGATAATAAAATGTTGTTTATCACTTATTAATGTTACGTACCATATCCTTAGGAATGGACCTCTTCTGTTCGTCATTTTTCGCCCATGTGAGACCTGAAAGCATTTCACATATCTCATCGTGTATATATAAACTGTCTTATAATATATGCCTAAGGCATATTTTTTATTTAATATAATTTTCCATTCAATATAAGCAATTGTACATGACTATTTATTAAATAGTTATTAAACTGATGAGAGAACAATGAAAGTCTTATCATGGGTTTCATGAAATTTAATAATTAAATAGATTGAAAATTTAATAAATTTATTTAGTTCAGATAATAGCTAGTAAAATTGTTTAATTACTACTAAACTTACCCACTAGACACAGCATTATAATGACGAATACCTTCATATTGTTGTTTATATATTTTCTAACAGAGCAGATGTATTAATGCATTGTTATATAAAATTAAATAATAATTTATTGTGTTACCATACTTCGATTTCTAAACGATTGAATAGCACCTGTTATTTGAGTACCAATTAATAAAATTCGTCGACTTATATACCTAAGTTTTTCAGCGATAAACAACGTTTTATACGTTATATATTTACCATTAAATACGTAAATAATAACCATGACTAAAAAGTTCATTTATAACCACGACAAATAAGTGTAACCATGGCATATAATTAGAATTAACAAATACATATTATATATTTATAAATAACATTAAATTATTTATTTATATTATAAGTGAGACTTAATTCTCTCTGTTTTTTTATTACAATAATATAAATTTAGTCACGTTGCAAAATCTAGCTGCAGATAAACTATAGAGCATTTACTGAGATACTTAACTAAATATTTGCTAAATTTGTAGTTCTATTGAATACTTACGATGTTAATGTTCTTTTAATCGAACAAGCATATACAATTGCAAGTCTTATATTTTTTTAAATTATTAACTATTACGGCAAAGAATAACTCTAGTAACTTTATTTCTTTGAATAAGCTTATTTATGAGATTTTTACACACACATATATATATATATATATATATATATATATATATATATATATATATATATATATATATATATATATATATATATATATATATATATATATATACAGTATTATTTAGTAGTGTATCGCTGGTGGTACAAAATTTCTCAGGTTATCCCTTAAAGAAAATCTAAAAAAATCTTAATAATTTTTTGGTTGATTCTTTTTAAAGATATTTTTTAAGATATCATTTCAGTGAAATCATTTCGGAATATACTTTCACCGGTAGATATACATATGTATATATGTTTTCCAGTGAAAATATAATTTATCTGGCAGGTGCTAGTAAAATTATATGATTTTAACTTTTCCATATGTAGTAATATTTACATACTTAATCATTATTTATTTGCATGCGATATACAAATTTTACAGTGAATGTTAATTTTCATCAGTAATCCAAATACATATATTATATATATACATATATGTATGTGTGTTGTTTTGAAGGGATTTTAATGTCGGTAGTTTTTCCTTTGACCGATTTTGGCCAAACATGAGAAATTTACAGGCAAATTCAAAATGTAAATAAATAACTAAGTAAAAAGTTGTTTAATGTTTCGAATATTACCATTGTTTATTGATTTTATCTTTTATTTTGTGTCTTGTGTATACATTTTCTCTTTTATTTTGTAACTATTAAAATATGGTTGATCAAAAAAAATTTTAAAAATGCACATTGTTTATTTTAAAATAAAGTGATAACATTTAAATAATCATTCAAGCAAACCGCATGATAAACTTGTAAATGTCCAAAAATGGATCGATTCTATAAATTTTCGTAATTAAAATTCACTGACACACGGTGTAAAGATGTCATATAAACTTAAAATACCATAAATAATGAACACATGGATGATGTTATTGTATTTAAAAAATTATGATACATATTTATCGAAACAAATAACAGTAGCACTCAATAATTGTAATATAAACAAAATTATCATTGCTTTGTAAAGTTATCATTGCAATTTCCTAATACCAAAGGAGAGATAAGCTATTGTTACCAAAAGCTTAGCTTTAAATAAATTTATTGTTGAATTTAGATAGCCGTGGTACGCACTTGAAACAAATTAGATTTGAGATAAGTTGTTAAAAGTACACAGGTATTTTTATAATGTAGCATAAATATATTCTTACAATTAATTAACAATAAATTAATTATATTTCTAGCAGTCTACACTAATAATGTAATGTCTTCCAACGGCCATATTCTCATCAATACTCTACTTTTAATTAAACCCTGGGGAACAGGTCCGTAAACGCGAGAATCTGATGAATTCGACGAATTATCTCCTTCTAACCAAACGTGGCCTCTAGGAACGAGCTGCCTTCGCAAGGAATACTGCCCTCTCATCATGTCCCCGGGTAAACCCGTTACCCGCTTGCAAATGTTTTGGCTAGGATTGGAGGGATTCTTCGCTATCACAATATCGCCTTTTTGAATTTTATGCATCCTCGGGGTGATGTGTTCCGTTACCAAAACATTGTTTGAGTGCAGCGTCGGTTCCATTGATGGTCCAGCGCACTGAAATAAAATCACTAGAGTTAAATTTCGTCCGTAGGTGAATAATATTCTTCAATCTAAGTTAAATAAGTGTGACATAATAGGTTATATCCTAACCACAACGAAATCTCCGATGTACGCAAAGGTACAATGAGCGATGCAACCATAGCGTATAACGTTTAACGCCAGTCTTCCCTTCTGACGCCACATTATCGATCGATATCAAGATCCATTCTTTATTAAAAGTGACATTTTACAACGAAACGTCAACATTCAAATAGTTTCAATTAAGGTGTTGCCATATCAATGAAAAATGACTACACGTGAAAATTAAAAAATGCTCGTATTTTTCGGGTCAGAATTTTAACATGGTTTTGGTCAGAATTTATATTAAATGGTCAGAATACATCGTTCAGAATACTGGCGGTCAAAATAAATATTAAATGGTCAGAATAAATATTAGATTGTCATAATTTATATTTATTGGTCAAAATTGAAATCGGAATCGGTCAGATTTAATATTAAATGGTAAGATTTATGTTGACACATGCTCAGATTCGATTTTTTCAGTTGACAATAGTGTTATCGTTTAAGATTGGTACAACTGTTCGACGGCGTCTGTCGTTTACATCTTGACAGTTCTGACGCGCCAACGCTGAATCAACAGCTCTTGTCAACGCCAACTATTAGACCTTCGCTACGACCACCACTACGGTGAATGATAATCAAAGTGTAACATTCTAAAATAAAACAAAATTCATTTTTTAACATAGTTTTTATTTAGTAATAATTACAAACTTATATAGGAAAAGGTGACATGGCGACTCACACCCGCTCGCGCCGACTTTCACTGTAGAACCAAACAACCTAACCTTTTTTTTAATCATATTGTATTGATTTGTTCTCATTTCGGTATATCTTGTAATTGTCCAGCATCATCCAATCTATGACTAACTGTTCAAAAAGCGAAGACGCATATGTGAGTACCAAAATTGGAATGAGATAATAAAATAGGTTAACTTCGAGTTTCCTGCGAAAAAATGTGACTATGGCAGCAATTTACTTTATTATGACCATATGTTATTTTTATTCTGACTGTATACTATTTTTATTCTGACCGTTTATTATTTTTATTCTGACCATTTAATATTTATTCTGACCATTTGCTAATAAAATTCTCACCGAAAATTGATTTTTATTCTGACCAAAATTTGATTTAAATTGTGACAAATAAATAAATATTTATATTAATTACAATTTTTTTGATTTTAGCTTTCTGCGTTGTGAAATTTTTGTATTTAAAAAAACATGTATTTATATCTGCGATTCGTACTTCACAAAACTTTGCTTATTGCTAGTGTTGTTAGTCTTATTCGAGAAGCTAAAAGCATAAAAATTTAATTTTTTTTTTTTTTTATTTATTTATTAACGTAATTCCGCTTGAGTATAAAATTACTTATTCTACGGTTACATTTTATTACAGTTTTATGTTAAATATGAAAAATAAAAACTTATACATTAGAAAGTATTTAAACTCTTATCAAAATAACAAGTATAACAAATTATAAGAATTACATACACATATACATACATCCATACATATGCATACATATATAAAAATATACAAACATAAACATATACACACATTTTTTTTTTTTTTTTTTTTATTTTTTTTTTATTTTTTTTTTTAATTTTTTTTTTAAAGTTCGATGAATTTTTTTAAAAAATAATTTTTAATTTCTTTAAAGTTATTTCTGGTTGATATTGGTAAATCATTATATGTTTTAAAAGCTATATATTTTAAAGAATTTGTTCCAAACTTTACTGAAAATGGTTGAGGGATGTGTAGATCATATGCAGATCTAATTTCATATTTGTGTTGTTCTTTTCTAATTTTAAATTTAGTATTTATAGTTGATTTTCCCTCTAACATTTTTTTTGTTATCATTATTAATTCATATTTTGGAAGGATAGTTATAGGTAAAATTTTTGTTTTTATATATATGTCTTTAGTGTGAGTATCAAACGGTAAATTCAATAAATTTTTTATGGCACTATTTTGTATCACCTGAAGTGATTTTATTTTAAATTTACTTGTAAATCCCCAGACGCAAGACATATATGTTAGATGACTATGAATGTGTGAAAAATAAATGCTTAATCTAGTTTTATATGATAAAATATTTTGAAACCTGTATAAAATTTTTGACATTGGTAACATTTTTTTTATTATATAATCAATATGATTATAAAAATTTAAATTTTTATCTAATTCATTGACTATGATTTTTTACTAATCCTAAGAGTGCTTTTGCAATGATCTAATTTGTCGCGTAGTTTTCAACGAATCTACATATTTAATTGTTTATATGACGCGAATGTAAACAGTACGACGAACGAAGTGGGAATAACGACAGATCGGTGGTGGAGAGCACGCTTGGCTTGATGTGTTGATATCTAACAATGTTGCTAAGCCCAATCAAACAAGTTAGCCCTAAAACACCTTAATGATTTTAATGGACTGCCGACATGCGAATGACAGATCGACCAGTTGTACCAATCTCCAGCGTTACAGCAGTAACAATACTATATGATAACACTATTGTCAACTGAAATAATGATTCTGATTCTGACCATTTATATTCTTACCAACGTGTTTGACCTTTATTATAAATTCTGACTACAATCGTATTAAAATTCTGACCCGAAAAATACGAGTAATCAGAAAATGCACAAAAATTAACTGCAGTCGATTATTAGGAAATATTGAAACACACACACATACATTGATGTATACCGGATATCATTGTGTTAATGGAAAGTGCTTCTGTAAAAACTATAAATATCGAAAATTTAATGAAATGTTACACTATGTGTTAATTTTTATAAATTTTATTTAATATACATATAGTGTTATTAATATTTGTCTATAATAAATTATTAGTATTTATTTATGTATGCACATAATATTACATTGTTAAAGATTTCTAATGTTTCTGATATTTGTTTTTTGGCGATGGGAGGTGACGGGTGGCAATTAGATACAGTCTGAGCGACTTCAGTAGTATTTTTATTGAATAGAAGATGAAGTTACATGTTAGAATATTATTACAGTTACAGTGAGGAATATGCGGGGCTCGCACTGGCGTACGAGCCCACCAGGCTGCCAAGAGTGTCCGTTACGCCAGTGTTACCAGAGTGCCGCCCAGTTGTGGCCATAAGAAAATATAAATATATATAAATAGGCCTCCTATACTTTTATATATTTTTTATGTATATATAATCTTAAAAAATAAAACTATTCAGAAAAAAAGGTTTTTTAGATGGGGGAGAGGGGGGTCATAATTATTTTTGCAGGATCTTAAATTTGAAGTTTAGCTACTGGTTTGCGTATAATAATTTCATCGATTGGTTCGACTGCATATCATCATTCTTGCGAGTCCGCCATACACTGGTGGCCCGTCACATCAGTGTGGGAGAGCAATATGAACTCTTTTCTAGGAGCAGGGATTCTCGGGGGTAGGCAGCAGAGGTAGTGTTGATATCACTCTCGAAGTTGCCAAAGTCCTTCGAGACGCACGGGCGTTCCTAGGAGTAGGAGTTACAACGAATATGATAATCCAATCTAACAAGAGCCCGATCATAGATACTCGGAGAATATGTTATATAAACTCTTAAAAATAGGTATCGGGTGCCCATCTGGATGTAAAAATCCAGATGGGCACCCGATGGGATGGACTCGTAGGACCACAATACTAATAGACTTGCACGAGTCTTTTTGCTTGTATTAACATAGGCATAGCCTTGTAACTTAAGTTGAAGCACTAGTGTTAGTCTGGTACTTGATTGCTTGTGTTAGGGCTTGCACTGGAGCTTAAGTGAGCGCAGGCGGTGCTTTTGAAAATTATGCAAAGTAGTCGCAACTCTGTCATGTACACAATCTCTGAACCACTAAGACTATTGATGTAAACGTAATTAAAATAAAATGTGCTAATTATATGAATTCTTACTTATTTCCAATACTTTTCGTACCCAAAGCTCCACAGTACCAACTGAGTCGCCTCAAACGACACAAGCTTTCCTTACAAAAAAATCTTTTATTAACATATTTATTATGAAGTCTTGATATACGTGAGAATATTATTATAAAATAAGTAATTTTTAAATAATATTTGTGCAATATTTATATGAAATTGTCTAAATTCAATAAAACTTTTACTCGAAAAATATGTGTTGCAAAATGCTCCGTATTATTGGGATTACGACGTTGACTTACAATTTTTACCACTTATATACATATATTAAAGTGAATGTGTATTACTATTGAAGTTATATTTTCACTAATATAAATATAATTTAACTAATTTAGGCTATCAGTTAAATATATTCAAATATGATTTCACTAAATATAACTTTAATGTTAATACTCATTCGCTAACAATTAAGTCACTTTGGTGGTTGGATGGCGACGGGTGGCAATTACACACAGATTGAGTCGCTGCAGTAGTATTTTTACTAAAAGTATATAGAGTTTTTATGTTTGTTATTGAAATATATCCTAATGAACGGCGGAAGAGGAACCACTGAACATTGTCTTCCCCTCGAGGCGCATTAAAATAATGTGCTGCCTTCCGGCCCCGACACGTCATTGTTACTAGAGTGGCACAAAGTTTTGAACAGTATGAACTAATAAAAAAATGTATAAATATATCCCCACGTTACTATTAAAACTACATTTTTTGATTATTTTTAGAAAATTCTGTTATATATTAATTTATTGTGTATAATAAACGAAACCAGCAAAAATTCGTTTGTATTTATTATTCAAGCTAGTTGCAAATAAAACAAATACTAAATCATATACATTATAATAAAATAAAAATGAATGGTCGTAATTGTCACTGTTTGGATAACCAGTTTGGTCGGATGACACATAGTGCGGGCAGGTCGAATCTGTCAAAGGCGCCTCGGCCGCGGTTCCGCGAAGTTTTCCTTTGCATTCGGCGGTGGGAATCGGCGGTGACGCACGGCGCCTCAGATGAGTGTCGGACGTCAAGGCGACACCTCCGGTGAGTGGTCCCGCTTTCGCTTTCGTCGATTCATCCCTCTGATGCTCGATTCGCGAACGTCACGCATGCAAATACGCGACCGTTTTCTACTCTCGTGCCTTTCTTTTCACTCTCGCGTGTCTCGCATCTCTCGCTCGCACTGGAGTCGACGCATCGTCTCGTTTTCCTTGTCTCTTTAATTATTCCGCGATTTCGCAATTATCGATTCGGCGATCCTCGACGCGTTCCTAAAGGCTAATCATATTTACAAATAACAATCGCACGCCCTTGTGCTCGAATTTCGTTTTCGTCTTCGTCTTCGTCGACTGTCTTTGTTTATAAATTTATGTGTGTCGTCCTCTATTGATATTATTATACATTTGGGCCGGATCTTCTATTGTGCCGTAATTTAGGTCAGTTCATATCAATTGATAATCGGTCCCGTTTTAAATTGCATTATATTAGATCATCGTGAGATTTATATATATTATATTCTATTCTATTATCGCAGCGAATCTTTTTTGCATACAATATTTTAACCTAATTTTATTGATAAGATATCTTTCGCTTATCATGTCGCACTTTACTCATTTTTTATTGGAACGCCGTTAAACAAATTATCTTCTTTTTATTGTTTTCCAACATTGACTTTGCGTTTGATAAGCGTAATAAAATATACAACAGTTCAAATTTGTTTAAATTCAAAAACCGATTGTAACTTTTTTAACAATAAAAAGTAAGTTACTGTGGTCTACATAATGATAAAATAAAACCACAATTGTATAGGTAAATATATTTTCAAAACCACTACTTATTCAGTAAACATTTTGTCAGAATGAGTCATTAAATTTACACTTATAAACAGTGAATACTTTTCTCCAAATATGGTATGAGTCACTTATTTGTGTATGAAATTTAAAAATAACTGATATTTACATTTTTAAATCGAATTTTCAGACATTAATTAAACGAAATTTAAAATGATTTGGCCTAATTTTTCGGATTTATTATTTGCGATAGATCAGATTTTTGATAATTATTTTAATTCCGATCTAACAAACAATCAGATTAGATTTTTATAATCTTGTTAGATTTCGTTAATAATTTGGGTTATAAATAATAGATTGCTTATTTTCTGCTTAGTGTCAAAATATTACGAGAAACAATCTTAACTCATAGTGAGTCGCATACAATTGTGATATTTCCAATATTTAAAAAAATAGGAAATGCATCTATTTGCAATTTCAATTTTTAATAGTGAATATGCTTATTGCTAAATAACGTTGCTGGCATGCCAAACATACAACCGGTAATTTTTTATGATTGCGATTTCCTCTACACTGTATATTATAAAATATATTATTTGTGTTCTATGTAGAGCTTTTAAAAATATGTCATATTACAAAGTAGTAGACTGAAACCCACAATTATATTCTATTTTTAAAAAGAGTTATTTATTTTATTTGAAATAATACATACCATAATTTTTTTTGCATTGATAGTATGAATCAATAGAAAAGCGCCTCAAGAAAATTCTGAAATGTTGAGGATGCTAAATTAAAAAAAATATACCAAGTTTTGAATTTTAGATTTTTAATTTTTATTCATCATATTTTATATCAAATAATATGTTTTTTGTCTTATCGTTATTTTATGGTTTTTGTGTATTTCATTATGTCAAGTAAAGTTTAAATATTTTTTTATTTGTTTTACTTTTATTAACATTTAAAAGAATCCAATATCAGTATTGAATTTTAAAAATATTACTATTATAAATTAGTCTACAATTTTGATATTTTCCAATTTTCCGATAATTTGTTTAAATAGTAAATCAAAATAATTTTCTTGCGATTAATTTGTTATTGAGATTTATTCAAATTGAATTAAGCATTGCAAAAATATTTGCATATAAATCTGTATTCTGAACATAAAATGATAATTATAAAATATTATATGTTAACTAACTATATTGATATACCCCATGAAAAGACCGAGAAGAATATTATTTTACATATATAATTAAATACTTATAATAAAAAATATATAATCAAAAACTTTTTAATAAAATATAATTGTTCTAAACTTTGATCTCCTAATTGCGACCTAATTTTTAAAAACTGCGGAGAAATCTCTTTAAAATTCGTTAGTTGATAGTCACTATGCCATTTAAATATATTTCCTCTCAATTTTTTCATTTTAAAAATACGCTAATTACTTTCTGATGATGTTTTCTTGTTGATCAATATTCAATGTTTTCATTTTTTGTCTTAATTAGGAATTGGAGTTTCTCTTTCGTTGCTAACGTAATTTTTAGGATCAGAATTACTTATTATTTCTGACAATTCAATAGTATCTCTTTCGTTTTTATTATATTTTCTGCTGGTGCATCATTTTGCAATTTAGATTCTAGTATATTTGCTAAATATTGTTAACCAGCACACCAAATTTACAAAAATTAATAATTATGATTTTACTATCCATTAATAAGAAAAATGTGCTGTTTGTTGTTTTGAAGAGTAAATAACAAACGCGATAATATTACAAATATTGAAATGACTCTGTTATCTGAAGGTTGAATGAATACTAGGATT